>NC_141052.1:12839409-13016909 GCF_041138505.1 Cibotium barometz | reverse complement strand
TAAATTTTTTCTCTTGAGGTGTAAAACCTCAAACTTCAAAAAATGCAAATAACATCTCAATATTGTAGGATATGTGAAAGATTTACTGTTAGAGACACTCAAAGTATACATAAATTTCCCAATCCAATTACCTTGGGTTGAGAAAGTAGTAGATGATGATGGTTGGTAGCTTGGCAAAAGGAAATTGGGACAGATGAAAATTTGAACACACACATCAGCTTGATGTAAGCATTTCTTGCGAGGCTGTGAATACGAGGGACGGAGGTAACTTGGGCCAATGGGAAAAGGCCTAAAGGCGTGTCAAAAGGGTGGGCATGAAGTGGAGAGGTGGTGGGTGGGGAGTGGGGGAGAGAGAGGTTGGTGGGCGTTGGTGGATGCAAACATATGGTGACCACCAAGTTACTACGGACGGACGGATTTTACGTACGTGTGGGTGTGAAGTCATCCCATTGCATCTGAGCCGTCCGATGCGAATACGGGATCTGCGCCGTGAGATGGAACGGTAGGCAAGGGTGGCCCGTCGGACGGGACAGCACACAAAAAAGCTGGGAAATTTCCAAAGAAATCGTAATTTTGAGAAGGTTATAAAGAGGGTCGTGCGCCCTTTTCTATCCGCAAGCTTTGCTGGTGGGCGAAGACCTGGTTGCAGCTCTAAGGTGTGTTGTAATTATTCCTTCTAATTATTTAAGTTATTTCTTCATTAGTCATAGCCAGTGCGGATTATC
This sequence comes from Cibotium barometz, assembly GCF_041138505.1. Taxonomy (NCBI): domain Eukaryota; kingdom Viridiplantae; phylum Streptophyta; class Polypodiopsida; order Cyatheales; family Cibotiaceae; genus Cibotium; species Cibotium barometz. The sequence goes on along the minus strand of NC_141052.1, from coordinate 13,016,184 downwards.
CATCTCTAACTTTACCTATAATCTCCTTCTTGGGTTGTCTTTCGTGGGGCGTACTTCGTGGATCTAAGACCAAATGGTAGATTTCCTGCTTTTGGTGGATTTCTGCTTAATACACTAAGCATCAGCTCGTTTTTTTTGCAGAAAATGAACCATCTTTGCTCACGGATTACTAGTTAATACATTAACCATCAGATCTAATTTTGTGCAGAAAATGCGCCTTATTTGCCCACATTTTAATGCTATGTTAAGCATGTATGCATGCTGTGTCTATTGGTTGGACATGCTCAGCTATGCTCTTGTTATACACCCCAGGATTATTTGCTAGTTCCAAGCTATGTATGTGTGCATGTATGTATGCTGTATCGCTTAAAATATACCACCATGCAGATCGTATGTTGTATGTATGTATTTATGTATGAGTGAAACATGCTTAGGTCAATTTATTTTATGCTCTGTTGCCAACATACTGCATGTATGTATGATTTGTCTCTTACAGTCTTGATGTTCTGTTTTAATTCTTGTAATTCCACACATAGACTAATTGTTGATATTGTTATATCTTTTCTTTCCAAGTTGTTCTTGGTGCAGATCTAATGTATAGTAACACTTTGTATGCAATGGTAACATTGATGACTGTGCATTGCCAACAGGACTTTCATTAGTTGCTCCCAACTCCTCAAGGCACATATCTGGACATGGAGACTTTCCTCTTCACCTCGGAGTCTGTGAATGAGGGGCATCCTGACAAATTGTGTGACCAGGTGTCTGATGCTGTACTGGATGCGTGCCTGGAGCAGGACCCTGAGAGCAAGGTGGCATGTGAGACATGCACCAAAACCAATATGGTGATGATTTTCGGTGAGATCACCACCAAGGCTCATGTGGACTATGAGAAGATTGTGCGGGACACATGCCGTGGGATTGGCTTCGTCTCAGATGATGTGGGCCTGGATGCTGACAACTGCAAGGTGCTAGTGAACATAGAGCAGCAGAGCCCAGACATAGCCCAGGGTGTGCATGGCCATTTCACCAAAAAACCTGAGGAGATAGGGGCCGGTGACCAAGGGCATATGTTTGGCTATGCTACTGATGAGACTGAAGAGCTCATGCCCCTTAGCCATGTGTTGGCTACCAAGTTGGGTGCAAAGCTTACCGAAGTTAGAAAGAACGGTACTTGTGCCTGGCTGCGGCCAGATGGTAAAACTCAGGTTACAGTGGAGTATAAGAATGATAGTGGTGCCATGGTTCCTATCAGAGTGCACACTGTGTTAATCTCAACTCAACATGATGAGACAGTGACCAACGATGAGATTGCTGCTGATCTGAAAGAGCATGTGATAAAGCCTGTGATACCAGAGAAGTACATGGATGAGAAGACCATCTTTCATTTGAATCCCTCCGGGAGGTTTGTCATTGGGGGGCCTCATGGGGATGCTGGTCTCACCGGGAGGAAGATCATTATTGATACTTATGGTGGATGGGGGGCTCATGGTGGTGGTGCATTCTCTGGTAAAGACCCTACCAAAGTGGATAGAAGTGGAGCTTACATTGTCAGGCAGGCTGCCAAGAGTGTGGTTGCGGCCGGGCTTGCGCGCCGTTGTATCGTGCAGGTTAGTAGGGCAACATAACAACATTTCTCAACCACTCAAATTTAGCTCATTTGTATATCATCGTTGATGTATATTAGCTCAGGAAAGGAATATTTAATTTACTTAGTCACATTAAGGTCTTTAGAGCTAACATTTGGAGATTTATAACTAAAATTTGAATTTAACTGCTTAATGTTAATTAGACTCCATCGTAGCAAGGTCATTCCTAAAATTTTTTTGACATTTGTGTAGGTATCCTATGCCATTGGTGTGCCTGAGCCCCTCTCCGTGTTTGTGGATACCTACAAGACTGGCAAGATCCCGGATGCTGAGATCTTGGAGATCATCAAGAGCAACTTTGATTTCCGTCCTGGTATGATAGCTATCCACCTGGACCTCCGCCGTGGCGGCAATAAGCGTTACCAGAAGACTGCAGCCTATGGCCACTTTGGCCGTGATGACCCTGACTTCACATGGGAAACTGTCAAGCCCTTGAAGTTTGAGAAGGCTTGAGAAAGCAGGGGACTCTTGATTTATCAATATATTAAATGGATGTTCGAGTCTTGTTGCCTGGGTGGGTATGGTTTGCAGCATTCTATTCTTTTCAAAGCTATGTGAAATAAGGCCAAGGTAGCAGATATGATACTGCTTGTAATACAACCATTCTATGTACTGCTATTACTTGAAATTTGATTAAGGGATATCCTTTTGCACTGCCCAAGCAAAACTGCTATTACTTGAAATTTGATAAAGGGATATCCTTTTGCACTGCCCAAGCAAAACCAGTTGCTTAGCTGTGTGAGGATGGACATTTCCTTCACATTTCTTCAATATTGTGGAGGGTGTGTCCTTTGAGGTGCGATCATGGCATTTTATAAATCATGACCCATTTGGAAATGTAACATGGTAACTATGTTGAAGTGTGATTAATGATGATTAACACTAAGCCAGAATGATTAATGCTAATCACATGAGCAATGATGAGTAGAGAGGAGGAGAAAAGACTCTTTTCCTAACCCACTTTTAATGTATATTACTGAACCCACTCCATGTATATTACTTTACCTAGTCTACTCCTAATGTATATTATTGATGAATTAAATATCTACAAAGATTGCAGGTCACAATCTGACTCTTGAACGCTATGCATAAACTGAATGCTTATTGTTGTCCTCTATGCATTAGTGAAAAACATTGATGTGGAGGTGTACTTGGATGATCTAGACATTGTGGCTACTTGTCCTTGGTCTTGGCTTCTTCATGGCTTTGTAACCTCTGTTTTGAATGCTTACAAATGATCCATGACTTGCTTTTTTATAGGGATCTTGTTTGCAAGTCGTATTTAGGTCGGCTTTGTCTTTTTTATCTACATAATAATGTTCAAAATGTCATGTTAACCTCCAAATTATATCCAAAAGGTGTCTCAACTATTGGTCCATGTACACCCAAAGCTACTCCAAATTGCTTATACTCTAACTTTGCCTTTTAGGTGGCTACAAAAAATAATCACGTCTACGTGGCATTGTAAGGTGTGCAGGTGACAAGAAACTTCTTACTAAGCATTACATATCATGACCAACTCAAATCTTCTCATGTTCTCATGTCTTTTAATTTCTTCATAATGCCTCTCTCTCTCTCTCTCTCTCTCTTGCGTGTGCACATGCACATACATATTATTATTGTTTAATATTCAAATATAATAAGTGTTGTGTTTGTGTGATATTATTAGAAATGGTATATAATTATGTTGCTAAAACATGAGAGAGAGAGAGAGAGAGAGAGAGAGGCTCTATTGATTGGGACAAGTGCCTTTAGGTTTTTCTTTGAATTCTTATCTAAGGTAATAAGATGCTTATCCCAATGATGTTAATAAACTTGAAGAGCTATATCACACTAATCTCTATGGTAGCATAGCTAGGTGAAATTCTAGCATGAATCTAAGGTAATAAGAGCATGAATCTAAGGTAATAATATGCTCATCCCAATGATGTTAATAAACTTGAAGAGCTATATCACACGAATCTCTATGGTAGCATAGCTAGAAAATGCCATACATTTGCTTGAATTCTAGAAAAGAATCTAGGTTAAATTCTAATATGAATAGGGAAAATATTTTTCTCCAATGTGAATAAAGTATTGGTATTTGTTGTTGGAATTTTGTTAAATGTTTGTGTTTATGTAAGTAATAATTATAATTTGAGGAAATATTTATATTACCTTGTTGGAAGAGCATGCTTGGAGAGGCTTATTACTCAAAGTATGTATGCCCTCCTTGCTAATCACCAATTACAACGTGTCATGCTAAGATTGAAACACCAACAAAATTCAAACATTTGCTACTTGGTGGAGCATTTACAAAGTCATGGTGGCTACTTAAGATGAGACTAGCACATCCACAACTCATGGATTACTTTTGTGAGATTTCTTTGACCCTTGAGAGTCTCAAGAATTTCTATTTCTCTTATAGATTATATTCAAAATTCAACAATCTGGTATCTAATTTTTGAAGGTAAGATATACCAATCATATAAGTTCTCCAAGTTGTTCATGCACTTTATTTTTGTCTCTTTAAATACAAATTTTAACAAAAGCATAGGATTTATGATTTATTCAAGCGCATAGAATTTTAACAAAAGCATAGGATTTATGATTTATTCAAGCGCATAGAAGAAACTTAATTGCAATCATTATGAAAAATAGTATGGATTGATGAATATTATCATTCACTCCAAAGCATTTAACTAGAATGAGTGGATGTGATTTGATGTGAATCGGGATGTGAATGAATGATAAGGAATGTGAATGGATCTGAATCGAAATGTGAATGAACACATCAAATCACATCCAATCGCATCATCTACACATCAATCCACATCAATCCACACGTCAATCCACATCATTCAAACATCCATGCACATCAATCCACATTATCCACACATCAATCCACCTCCTCCATACATCCATCCACATCAATCCACATCATTCACTCGTCATACACACACCAATCCACATCATCCACATCAATCCACATTATCCACACATCCATCCATATCTTCCATACATCCATCCACATCAATCCACACGTCAATCCACATCATTCACTCATCATACACACACCAATCCACATCATTCAAACATCCATGCACATCAATCCACATTATTTCATAAGCATTCCCATTCTCATCTAATCACATCTTTTTCTATCTCATCACTTATTTCCTCATTTTTCCTCATTAGATCTCACCCACTTGCATCTACCCATATATCTCATCACTTCACAAACATTAACATCTATCCAGTTTACATCGCATCTTATCACATTCATTTCACATCACATCTCATTCATTCACATCCTGATTCACATACTAACACATTCATTCATGTCCCTTATCAGGAATGATGTGATGTGATAGGGATCGATGATGAAAATAAAATTGTGGTAAGATGAAAAAAAGACGGGGTCTAATGTGAAAGGATGTGGAGTAGTGAGAAAAGATGGAAATATTGTTGAATATTTGTTTGTGAAATCTATTTTTAAATGACTGTTTTATGTCAAGAATGCTGGGGAAGCATTTTGACGGTCTTGTGAATGAGGTCGTGGAGACCTATCTGTTAAAGTTGCAACTGCAATGACGGAGAGTCATCGGAGGACGTCTCGCGTGTAGCAAGGTCGGCCGAGGTCTTGATTAAATGGTGAGCTTTCGGTACAATGAATGAGGGACCAAGGAAGCGGCCTATGAGTGAAGCGCTAGGTGACCTGCAAAGGATCCTAGAGGGTGCTGACCATACGGTGCTTGGGCTCTGGGTCGCCGAAGATACCCACGAGTACGTCGGGAAAGATATTAGAACAAGGAGTAAGAGTTGTTTTCTGAATTCGGGCATGGATTTGGTTGATTGACCTTGGATGAGTCCATGGCTCTTTTATATGGATCTGTTGGTTGATCTTGCTGATCTTCAACGGAGATTCCATCTGGATATTTTTATGTGATTATATTGTCGAGTACTAGGAACTATTGAAAAGGCCCCTGAGTGAACAGGTGGTGAGCGTTCTGGTTGCCAATGATGCCATAGGTACACCGATGAAGGAAGGAATTAGAAATTAGGATTCAACTGGATAATTAGAGGATTATGATCAGTAACACTATGGTTTCATTAAATGATTGTTTTAAAGATTGTTGAATCTGTGAAAAAGGCAAGTTCATATTGGGTGTGTAAGTGGTGTGACTAGTTTTATGTTTGCATGAATATCCAGCTAGGGGGCCTGGGAACTCTTTTCCCTGGTACCCGAGACAAAACCTAACCAAATTCCTAATTGGATCCCATCACTACAGTGGTTGGGCAGTTGGCTAACCCATGGGACTGGGGATGGGGTTAGGCTGAACTGATGGATCCATAAATCGAGACTCAATTTGTATAGTATGATAGATGAGGTAAATCGTGGATAAAAATTGTTCTATGGAAAAGAATCAATGACTGTGCCTCTCAATGAGGAAAAAAGCGTTGGTCTCTATGATCCAAGTACAATCTTTTCCCTGATGTGATTATGGGGCTTACGAGTTTGGTCAGATCAGTTCAGTTAGTTCAGGCTTTTGACTACGTTAGAGAAAAGTTATCATGGAGGAATCGCCCGTGCTTTCCGAGAACAAGGGAAGTTTTTTCGAGTTCGGTTTTGGAAGAACCAATGGATTAGTCTCTTGTCTGGATATCCGTGGGCGAGGCCTCGAGTGTGGGACCCTGCCCCGTGCAAGAAGTGCTACTTCCGCTGCTAGCACCCCCAAATTCGTTGCGCAGTGGGGTCAGGGATCTTACAATCTGGGTTCCTAGTGCTCCACTTCAAGACATTGGCGCTGCTTGGTGGTTGCATCCTCGGTGGGAGCATATTCCTCCCCTTTGGAGTCTGAGAGAACAGGAATTAAGAGCATGGATGTTCCAGAGGAAGGGGTTTCCTGATCAATATAGACCTTATTCTATCTACATTTTGAAAGTACTGTGGTAACTCCTTGTTAGCCTTCAGTAGCTTTGAGAACATCACATGCAAGGCTTCAAAACATGGGTTATCTGTGTTGGCCCATGGAGCGGCTGAGCTGTTAACTAAGCTATCATTCACGCGCTCATTTTCTTTGTTCAAGGCGCTTGGTTGGCATCTTGCAGTTTTTGGACCTCGATTAGTAGCTCCCATGGCTCCTTTCTTGGCACATCGGCTGACAACATCTTTGTCCTTTTTGTGTCAAGCTCCGCATCAGCTTTTACCTTGGCGATTTCAACTTGTAGCCTTGCAACTTCTTCTTTTTCTTCCCTCAGCTCCAGTTTCCATTGCAATCTTGTTTTCTGGGTCAGCTGTATCTTTTCCGCCATTGGCCATGCCTTCTCTATCTACCTCTAGAGGGCTATCTTGTATTCCTCCCAGTCATGATCCTTGTTTTCCAGACAGTGTTGCATTTCCAATTCCAGAGCATTCAATTCTCTGATTATATCCATTTCAAATTTTGTGCTCTTGTCTAATTTTTCCTTATACTCTTCTGCCCTATGATTTAGCCTCGTCTATGCTTTTATAGGCTTCTCTCATAATTTCTGCATACTCCTAGGAGGGTGTTGCATCCTGCAATTCCTTTTGTAATTCTTTGTTTCTCTATGCTAGCTTTTTGGCCTCCTTCTCCCAGTGAGTTGCTTTCCATGTGGTGGCCTTCAGGTCTTGCACCAGACTCTACTCATTTTTTGCTTGCTTCTCTTTTCCGAAAGTACTTGGCCTAGGAGATCCCTGGCCTGTAGGCTGCGGGTTGCTATTGCTGTTGTGCTTGCTGTTAGTGCTGTGACTATTGTTGTTGCTGCTCCTTGTTACCATCGTCATTTTCACTTGACCTTTTGAGCTTTACTACCCAATTGCAATTAGAGCTTCTAAAGCTTAGTCCCATACCTTGCTGAGTCTAGCCTTTGCTGTCTTTATTATTGCTATTTTGGCATCCGGTGGAAGGCACAATATCTCTTCTTCCTCCTGGTTATTCAAGGCTTGGACCTCCATTTGTGGGCTTCTACTGATTCCACCCTGAGTCTCTCTACCTGAGCTTGGATCATATTTTTCTTGTTGGTGAGGGTTCTGATCTTCCCTTCACTTAGCTCTTTTTGTTGGACCAAGGCCTTCTCCACCACCATTGCAAGTTCGTTCTGCATCTCCACATTATGTTGAGACATGATTTGTGCTTTCTTCTCCAAATCCTTGGCTTTTTTTTGTAGCTTTTGTGAGTAGGCCGTGTTGCTAATGGTTCAGGGCACACATCTTGTGAATAGTGTTCGGGGCCTTTGACTCATAATCCTCCACTATAGTGATGGCCTGAGACATAATGTTCTCGGCCACGACCATTAGCCCTTTGTTCATGCTCAGTTGCTACTGCTGAGTGGGAAGTTGCACCCCCAGTTCTCCGGGAAACTTTGGGCTGTGGCCTCAGACCCTCCTACATTTTTTGTGTTAGAGTTGCCACCCAAGGCCAAAGTTCTAGTGGTATACAAAGCTCCGCCCTTGTAGCCATCTTGCCCTTCTGTGCCTCTTCTTCTCTCTTTTTCTGCTGTTCTTCTTCTCTTTTCTTTTTCTCTTCCTCCTCGTTTCTTCTCTTCTCTTCTTCCTCTTTTTTCCCTTTTCTCCTCTTCCAGCTTCTTTTTCTTTTCTGCTTCTGTCTCTCCTCCAATTTCCTTTTCCTTTCCTTGTTCACTTTTTGCTTCTTCACATCTTTCGGGTCTGGAAATAGGGGTTAACGCATGCTTAGGTGTAGCCATGCTTGGGTTAACACATGCTTGGGTGTAGCCATTTTTGGTGAGGTTCAGGGCATTTTTTGTATATAGGTAGCTTGCCCAACCCATAACTTATGCATTGCTCAATGGAATTTGACAAACTTGGTATCCAAGCTTCAATATGAGACCAAAAAACACATAAGTAAAATTTATAATCTGATCATTAAATTGTTACAAGTTCAATGTGGCATGTGTTCTAAATAGCATATGTTATAACACTTTATGCAAAAACATCAAAAATTTGTTCTGCACATACATGCAACCAAGTAATCATTCTAAAGTACACTACGTGAGCTTCTCCTCAACCATAGGACACATCCAATTGAGAACATCTGGTATGGTTTAAGGGACCTCCAATGTTGTGCTAAAATTTTGCATACCCATTTGAGGGCACGCTCCATAACTTTTTTTAAGTTTGTTGAAAACCTGAACGGATTGAAAAAATGGAATCCACACTAGTGGGACTAGTGCATGGTGGTCTTAAAATAGTGATATGGAAAAAATCAAAAATGTTCAATTTTTACATGTGCAAAGATCTTTTAAATAAATCCAACACTATTTATAATTTTTCATTGCTTCTTTTTCCCTGCAGTTCCTTGCTATGTGACTCATAAGCATGGGCTTGCAAGAGAACCGGACAACTTGGTGAGATAGGAACACTGAAAAGCTTGGTCAAGGCACAAGGAGCAGATTACAAGACGAGGAAAGAAATGGCACGGATGAGGAAACAACCTCAAAGCGGCAACGCAAGACACTTTTGCAACGTATGCAGAGGGAGAAACAACGAGAATACATAAGACTCCTTGCAGAGCAGCAGCAGGAAGCCGCAGCCTAACCCCATCCGATCCCATGGGTTAGCCAACCGCCCACCACAACCACTGTAGTGATGGGATCCAATTAGGGACATCTTCTCTAGTATATCTGCACTATGGTGTCACGGAACTCGAAATTTGAGGAGTGACTAGCAGTCTCGAAGATGCATTGGAAAACTAGAAACTTCGAGTAGGCATCTTCCTCTTCCTACAATCATTCAAACATCAATTCAACTTATTTGTTTTAGTAGGATGTTTTTATTAATTAGCATTATGTTGGGTAAAAATAAAAGTAACACTTTTACAATAAAATAATAATTTTTTTTCTGTAATACTTTTATAATAAAATAATAATTTATTTATTTTTTTCATTTCTATGCACGAAATTCAATATGATGAAAATAACTTTTTATAATAAAATAATCATTTTTTTCTTTACAGTTTTATAATAAAATAATAAAATATTCATCTTTTATGCATACCTCTATGCATGAAATTCAATTATGCTAAAAGTAACACTTTTGATATAAAATTTTATCTATTATGCATACTTCTATGCATGAAAATAAAAATGATAAAAGTAACACTTTTAATATAAAAATTTATCCATTATGCATACTTCTATGCATGAAAATAAAAATGGTAAAAGTAACACTTTTGATATAAAAACTTATCCTTTATGCATACTTCTATGCATGAAAATAAAAATTGATAAAAATAACACTTTTGATATAAAAATTTATCCATTATGCATACTTCTATGCATGAAAATAAAAATGGTAAAAATACCACTTTTGATATAAAAATTTATCCATTATGCATACTTCTATGCATGAAATAAAAATGGTAAAAATAACACTTTTGATATAAAAACTTATCCTTTATGCATGATATTAAAATTCAATTTCTCCATGATTATAATGAAATTCTTTCAATTAATCTAGGATGATAATTCCTAGAATATGGTAGGAAGTCCTCTTTTTATGCTTTGAATGAAATTATTTTATGCATAATTTTTATAAAAATTTTGCCATAGCTCCGCTGCTATGACTGATAAATCTCAATTTTTCTAAGGGATAAAGCTTATCATTAAGGAAATAATTAAAATGATCTCTAATTGGATCACTAATCCATAATGGATTGAATCATCAATATACATAAACTAAAAGCATAGAAAAAAGCCATTAATTTGGCCTCAAGTATAGCTTAATCTTGGGTTAAGGAAAAGCTTTATGAAAAGCTTGATTTGGATTGAGAATGGGTCATGAGTATGACCATTTCTTGAGTGAGAGAGAGAAATTACATAAAAACCATTAGAATTTAAACATAAATAAAAATTAACTTCAGTAGCATTTATTAAATTATGTAACTCTTCACTACTATTCACCAATTAACTTCAATAGCATTTAAAAAAACCATACCAATTAAGCTTCTCAAGCTTGAGAGGGGTTGAGAAGAGAGAAACATTGAGAAATTATAGAAAAGATCAATATTCACTAATTACCTTACAAATTGCTTGATTCTTTATTCACGGTAGAGGCCCCCAACCAATCAATTGGTTAAGTATGTTGATGGAGCCACCAATGGGGATTGAAGAAAGAGGGAAGCTCCAAAAACTAGTGAATTATTAATGAATTCATAGTTCTTGGCTTAGGTGGAGTAGAGTAACGATGCATAAACACTATATATTTTTCAACAAGGGGGGGCTTCTATTTATAGGAAAAATTGAGCTCCTAACCAAACAAACTGATTCTAGAATTTTCTAAATCAGTTTGGTCAATATTTGACCATTTTTAGGTCAGTTAAGCTAACTTTTTGGAACTAGACTTGAATGAGGAGAGAGGAGAGATGAAATATCTCAATTTTTATGAGTTTAAAACTCATTCAAGCATGTGAAATATGCACCTCCTTTAAAGAATTCCCCTTCCTTACATATGTGTCATAATGGAATCATTTTAATATTGCTCATAGTTTTTTTACTAATAAACCTTGTACATTTTCAACTCTTCATCTTATGTGAAATATGCACCTCCTTTAAAGAACTCCCCTTCCTTACATATGTGTCATAATGGAATCATTTTAATATTGCTCATAGTTTTTTACTAATAAACCTTGTACATTTTCAACTCTTCATCTTATGTGAGCATTTACTCATTTTTGGGTATCTTCTTTTACAAATTGGATTTATCTCCTCCCTACACATGGATTGATGCTATTGGCCCATAGGAACCTTAATTGGACCAGAATCCAAAAATTTCTGAAAATCTAGACCCTTAGGCTAAGGTTCTTTATACCTATTTCCAATTAATTCCAATTGCACATTGGAAAATTCTTTTTGAATTTCTGTTTCAGGGGAACTCATCTTAATTATAAGAGATATTTTTCTATCCAAAAATATTCAAAATCTGAATATTCTCTCTCTAGAGTAATTTTCTCTCTCTAGGCTAAAATAGTTAGAAACAAGGTCTTTATATTTCTGAAGAGGGGTTGATTACAGGGGAAGATACTAGACATCAAAAAGGGGTTGGGAGGGGAATCTTACAGTGATCGTCCGCGCGCTGGTGATAACTTATCCAATACTACCACCGTGCTAGTTAAACCACTACGCTGGTGACCACTTATCCTGACTACTTATCCTGTACTACCACCGTGCTGGGTTAATATCCCTAAAAAGAGAGACCAACCACTTCCTAGTACTACCACCGCACTGGTTGCGGTCCTAAATTAGCTTAATTAAATTAAATATCACCGCGCTGGTGACTACCACCGTCCTAAATTAAATATCATGTGATTTGTCTGCCAATACCAACCACCGCACTGTGATAACTTATCCAATACTACCACCGTGCTAGTTAAACCACCGCGTTGGTGACCACTTATCCTGTACTACCACCGCGTTGGTGACCACTTATCCTGTACTACCACCGTGCTGGTTAAGATCCCTACTAAAAAGAGAGACCAACCACTTCCTAGTACTACCACCGCGCTGATTGTGGTCCTAAATTAGCTTAATAAGGGAAAGTTGAAAGTTGTGATCCTGGGCCTTAATAAGGGAAAAGTTGAAAGTTGTGATCCTGGGCAATAATCGAAGGATAAACATTGGCAATAATGAATTTATTTCATAGATTATACACATCAATACATTTCAAAGATTGTACATCTCCTTTCTTCTTTGAGCTCCCTTGACTAGATTGCCTTCCACGCTTGGGCTTCTTCGTTTCTCGCTCCTTCGAGCAGGGTGGGTTTGATTTCTTCGAGCTCCTTCAGCCTTTCTCGCTCCTTCCGATAGGGTTGGTTCTTTTCTTCGGTTTCTTCGAGCTCCGTGAGCTTGGACTTCTTCTCTTCAGGCTCGTTTCCTTTAGCCTAGTCAAGTTCCTTTCTCTTTTCACATGTATGAGAAATTTGGAATGCCATTGCAGTTTCTACTTTCTCGTTGTGGATATTCGCAGCAGGCAGGCACATCATTTTTTCCCAAGACAGTAGCATTGGCATCAAACAAACTCTGCATCTCGATTTTGCATGCACAAACACCCCAAAGAAAAACACATGAGGGTGGTGGCACTGGGGCCATCTAATCACGAATTCATCTATGATGTGCCCTTTGCACACAGAGCACGTAGGAGCACTCATTTGCATCGCACAAGAGGATATTCATCCCGATTTAACTGTTGCAGCTATGAGTATCAGAGTCTGACGAGTCTGACGAAGAAATTTGCGTCTTGATTCTTGCCTCTCATCCTGAGGGTGTGGATGTTCTCCTTTAGCTCCTCCACTTGCTGCTGACTTTTGGCACAAGCTGCATCCAATTCTACCAGAGCTGTTGTCGAATCTCCTCAAATTCTTTAACAGTGTCTGCGTAGGCCCGTTCCAAGACATCATTTCTATGTTGGGTTTCAATCAAGGTTTGAGACTGCTTCTCAAAACTCTGAAGAGAAAAGGCAAGCTCATCGGCAGCCGCAATTGTAGGTCAATTGCAAGGAATCAAACCTGTCTCGCCAATACTGGGCAGTCTCATTGTGTCGTTCACTATGGTTGCTCGTTGTCTCTTTTGCATCCTTCCTGGCATTGAAATTATTTTGCAGTTCTTGCATCAGTAGCCTGGTTTCTGCATTCTCCTTTCTTAGTTTCTCTATCATATCATCTTTCTCAATGTTCAATGCATTCTACATGCTACAGAGCCGTTTGTAGAGGAGCTCCTTTTCGGCTGTCTGATTTGCAAGTGTTTGCTTTGTCCTTTCTAGCTTTTCCTCTGCATCGTCCCCATCCGTTTGAATATCTCGAAGCTGCTGATTCAGCTCCTCGATGTGCTTCTTTGCTTCTTCTCTTTTCTGTTTTTCTATCTCTGCCAATCTTTCAGCGGCCTCAGCTTGCTCTTGTGCCTGCAAGGCCTTCGCTTTTGCCTCCTCTGCCCTCGCTTCTCCACCCTTCCTGAGGGTTCTCTCATGTTGGGCTGCGTATGCTACATCGGTGGCTTTCATGTTCAAAGTTTTGATTTGCTTCTTGACTTGCTCAACGCATTTTTTGAGGTGATTCCCAATCAGGTAGTACATTCCAACACTCATTGCTTGAGGTGACAATTGGGATTTGCCATTCAAGAAATTGTGCAAGTTTAAGTAGCACGCTCTTGGAGAGCACCTTCAAGAAAAAGATCGGACGTTTATTCACTATCTCTACTGTTGCTTGAACATGCCAGAATTTCACTGTTCCCCTCGTATCAGGAAAGAACTGCCTTATCTTTTTCAACTCTTTCTTATAATCATCAGGCAAGCTTGAAACCTTGATTCCACCATCTGCACTAATCTGAGCGTTGGGGAATAAATCTAAAACATCCTTTTTCTTACACTTCTTCTCCAAGAATTGTGCTTGCAAGTTGCCTCCATGAATTTTTAGCGCCTTTTCAATCAATCCTTCATCGATGTTGATCCTGTTACCTTTACAGATGATGAATGCATCCTTCATGTCCACTGAATCTATCAGCTTGGTGAAGTTGACAGAGATCTCTGAGAGGAGCTCCCGTAACTCATGATATCAAGACCGGGGGGAGATCGTGTGAGAAGCTCTCGGATTGTGAAGAGGGGTTTTAAAGGCTGTGTGAGGAGCTCTCGGCATGTGTAGAGGGGTTTTGAAGGTTGTGTGAGGAGCTCTCGGCGTGTGCAGAGGGGACTGACACGTTTTGGAGCTCGGTGCGTCAGGGGGATCCATTGTGAGAGGGGATAGAAGTTGCAAGAAGAGTGCAAGGGAGTGTGAGAGGGGATAGAAGTTGCAAGAAGAGTACAAGGGAGTGTGAGAGGGGAGAGTTGCAAGAAGAGTGCAAGGGAGCAAGGAAATGGAAGAGTGGAGGCTTAAGTAGAGTGGGGAAGGTAATTAGGCCTTAGCCAGCCACTGCACGGTGGCATATTGAGGACAAGCCCACCATTGAATATAATTCACCTTGATTGAAGGTGGCTCATGATTATTTGGACATCTGCCACCGAGTTTCTAATTACCAGCCACCTTGATGGCATCAAAATACCATGCATGTGTGATCAACTAGCACCCTCATGATTATTTGGATGGCTTAAGTGCCACTGCGGTGGCATCCAAGACTTAATGACAAGGCATGTGGCCCAGATTTTGATGGATTTCATTAAGATTAGAGTGCCATTAATTACCAAATCATGATCAGTTTCACCGCGCTAAGGTGGCCGTTTTGCATTCAAACCGACTCTTGCTAAATTCACTTGTGCACCATCTTTGGACTATCGGTCGGCTCCCCACAGGACTCTACATCGCCTATCTATGGCAGATGCATGAAGAAGACCTCTATTGTGTCATCCTGTATGGATGCCCTATGGATGTTGACGAAGGGATAGCAAGATTCATGGAGGAGTGGTCTCGTCTCACATCATGAGAGTGTATTGTACATCCATTTTTGTGTACAAATACATTTTATGCTCGTCTCACATCATGAGACTGTATCGTAAATCCTTCTCTATAAATCCTTTTTGATGTACAAACACAAGGCCAATTTTGCCAATTGTGCTGACTACAATATAAAAAGGACAGCATTTTGTTGCATCTTTTGTTTCATGCGTGTAATCTCGTAAATTGTTTACTTTAAATAAATCTTGATAAAAATTTCCATTATGCATCTTTCTATGCATAGAAATTAAATTCAATGAAAACAGCACTTTTATAATAAAAATTTCCATTATGCATCTTTCTATGAATAGAAATTAAATTCAATGAAAACAACACTTTTATAATAAAAATTTCCATTATGCATAGAAATTCAATTTTTATAATAAAAATTTTCATTATGCATAGAAATTAATATTTTATAATTAATATCAGTGATATCCATGTATATTCATAAGTGAATATGTACATGGAGTAAATTAGAATATTTCTTTTAGAATGCACAAATGGTGGGAATTACTCTTTTAGAATAACATAAAAATAAACTTTCTTTTCCACAAAATTCAAGAAAATTTTACCATAACCTCCTTTGTATGGCTGACCATTTCTCAATTTTTAACATTCTATTTTCTATTTAAATTAACCCCATTAAGATATAAAGGACTCTAATCTACACAATTTTCAATTTCAAGAGAGTAAACAATAAGAAAAGTTTAATCAATTTGTTTGTTAATCATTCTAGGATAAAGAAGGGCTGAATTGTAAGGAAGAGAAGGGGATGGCCTTTTTATCAAGGCATAGCATCAGAATTTAATTTAATCAACTATAAAAACAAGAAGATTAAGAAAACCATAGATTTAAAATTTAAAAGCAAGAAGAATTTAGCTTACATAGAGTTTGTAAGCTTTCCTTTGGCTTGAGGGATTGAGGGTTATACTCTTGTTTGGATCAAGAGTGGCCACCAATTACTTTGGAGAGGATTAAGCCAAAAATAATAAAATTATCAAGAAAACTCAATGTAATTGGCTTTGGGTGTAGGAGTAGAGTAACAGTGCATAAACACTATTAATATTTTACAAAGGGGGAGGCTTCTATTTATAGGAAAAAATGAGTCTCTAACCAAGCAAATTGATTCTAAAATTTTCCAAATCAGTTTGGTCAATTTTTAACCATTTTTAGGTCAATTTTTAACCATTTTTTAGGTCAATTTAGCTTACTTTTTGGATCTAGTTGAAACAGGAGAGAGGAGAGATTAAAATATCTCATTATTTTTTAGTTTAAAACTCCTCCACACATATGAAATAGGCGCCTCCTTCATGAGGGGAGATCCCCACACCGGTGTCGAAAATGCATCATTTCTTCTAAATATCTCTTCTTTTTTAACTAATAAACCTTGTCCTTAGTCAACTCTTCATCTTATGTGAGCATTTACTCATTTTTGAAGGATTTTCTTTTATTCTTCAATTTATCTCCTCCCTACATTTGGATTAATCTTATTGGTCCATAGGAACCTTAATTGGTCCATAGGAACCTTAATTGGACCATAATCCAAAAATTTCTGAAAATCTGGACCCTTAGGCTAAGGTCCTTTTTACCTATTTTCAATTAATTCCAATTGCACATTGGAAAGTTCTTTTTGAATTTTTGTTTCAGGGGAAACCATTTTAGATACCAGGAGGATTTTTATATCCAAAAATATCTCAATTTTGAATTATCTCCCTCTAGACATTTTCTCTCTCTAGGCCAAAATAGGGTAATACAGGATTTTTCTATTATTTCAGAGAGGGAAATAATTATAAGATCAGAAGGGGAGGTTCTTACACCTGCACACCTCAAAAGCCGGAGGGAGGAATCTTACATCCTACCCCACTTAAAAAACGCGAGATGTCCTCATCTCACAAAATTAGAGGACAACTCTTTCCCTTAAGATCCAACTGATTTTGGGGTTCCTTATAGTCTGGTGAACCCAACAGAATCCTGGGATAAAGATCCTTTATATAGAAATCATCACATCAGATAACAATTTACTCAGATCATTTCATTCAAATCATTATCACAATAATGGTCCATGAAACCGAAATTTCTATTTGAATAGTCCTCCATGGGAATTTTCAATTGTACAGATTTTTAATTTGACATCCCTTAACTTGATCCACTAGGTCAAGTGTTAACAGCAGCGACAGCACAATCCACTAATCTCATAATGATTTGCTGAAGTCATTAACTTCATTCTAGTTATGAACATCATCACACGGACTTGTCCCATTCATCCTCATTGTGGTTTTGCTCAGCTTATTACATTTTAACCAAAATTCAGGAATCATCATTTTTCAATCAGAATCCAAATCAACTCATCAGTTCTCAACCAGAATGTAAAAATCATATCAACCACATTTGAATTCATCATTTGGATAGCATTTATGCTTATAATTTCAAGTCTTAGATTTACTCGTATATACTGCCAGTAAAGAGCTACAGTTATACCCTTGGTATATGCGGGTAGTCACGGTCCTTAGAATTATAAGGTAATTACCATCATGTCTAGGCCTCAAGCAAGTCAGGGATTCCATGCAATTGCGGTACTTCCATCTGAAGACCCAATTACTAATTTATGAATTTCAGTTTGAATATCAATTCGTATGAATTTCATCACACAATTACAATCTTTCACTGCTACATAAATTTTTGACATTTTTGGCCTATCGGTTGATCCACATTAACCAAACTGCTCTGATACCAGCTGTAAGATCCTTGTCCCCACCGCACAACGAATTCAGGGGTGCTAGCAGCGGAAGTAGCACTTCTTGCACGGGGCAGGGTCCCTCACTCGAGGCCTCGCCCCCACGGATATCCGGACAAGAGACTAATCCCTCGGTTCTTTCAAAATCAAACCTAGAAAAACTTCCCTCACCCGAAAAGCACACGGGCGATTCCTCTAGGATAAATTTTTACTCTAACGAAGTCAAAAGTCTAACTAACTGAACTGAATTGACCAAACTCGTAAGTATCGAAGTCAGATCAAGGAAAAGATTGTACTTGAATCATAGAGATCAACGCTTTTTTCCTTATTGAGAGGCACAACCGTTGATTCTTTTCCATAGAATAATTTTTATCCGGGATTTACTTCATCTATCGTACCATAATAGAATTGAGTCTCATTTTAGGGATCCATCAGTCCAGCCTAACCCCATCTAGTCCCATGGGTTAGCCAACCGCCCAACCATTGTAGTGATGGGATCCAATTAGGAATTTGGTTAGGTTTTGTCCCGGATACCAGGGAAAAGAATTCCCAGGACCCCTAGCCGGATATTCATGTAAACTTAAAACTAGTCACACCACTTACACAACCAATATGAAATTGCCTTTTTCATAGATTCAGGTGTCTTTAAAACAATCATTTAATGAAATCATAGTCACTGATCATGATCCTCCAAATATCCGGTTGAATCCTAATTTCCAATCATTCCTTCATCGGTGTACCTATGGCATCATTGGCAACCAGAGCGCTCACCTCCTGTCCACTCATCAGGGGCCTTTTCGATAGTTCCTAGCTCATAGTAACCGGCAATATATTCACATAACAAAATGGAATCTCCGTTGAAGATTAGCAAGATCAACCAACGGATCCATATAAAAGAGCCATGGATTCATGCGTTGAGGACCAGCAAGGTCAATCAACGAGATCCACGCTCGAATTCAGAAAATAACTCTTACTTCTTGTTCCAATATCTCCCATGATGCATGCGTCAGTATCGTTCGGTGACCCAGACCCCAAGCACCGTATGGTCAGCACCCTCTAGGATCCTTCGCAAGTGACCTAGCGCTTCACTCATAGGCCGCTTCCTTGGTCCCTCATCCACCGTACCGGAAGCTCACCATTTTAATCGAGCTGAGGCTGGTCAAGACCTCGGCCGACTTTGCTACGTAAGACGTCCTCCGCTGACTCTCCGTCACCCAACTTTATCAGTTAGGTCTCCACAACGTCATTCACAAGATGGTCAAAATGCTTCCCCTGTAACGTACCCATCTTCACTAATAAAGAAATGTCCATGTAATTATGAGTTTTTATGGTATAAATATCAATGATTTTATTATTGGAGTCATTCCTACTTAGAATCTTCAAATTCTGAGCCCAAATTTGGAATATGCCTGCGATTTTACCCTAATATAGGATTTTACAGCATCCAAAACGGACACCGGATCAAGCCTATACGCTAATTTCAATCATTTTAGTTAAAAAACGGCGACCTTTAAACCTTAATAAATGCACGACCGCACGTCCGATTGACGAACGGTCTGAACCCCTGCGACCAAGAGAACCTCCCGGACAAAAAAAAATTTCGCCCCCCGGGGCGGTCCGACACGCAAATCGAGGCGAGCGCCCCAAATTTGGGTACCCTGCCCCAAAATTTGGTCCGTACACACTTAGGGTGCCCGTACAATGGCCGCCCAAGAACCAAAGGACGGCCGCCCACTGTATGGTCCACGCGCATCCTTAGGTGGACACCTAGACCGGATAAGGTACATGCGTACCACTCCTTTCCCAGACAACCGACACCGTACCTTTCCCGTAGACCCATGCAGCCCACTGATCCATAGCCTTTGAAGGTACACCGTCCTTTCGTCCTTGCTTTGCGTAGCGCCCGCACCCTCTCCCCTCAGCTATATAAACCCCCGGGGTGCTCCTCAGTCGGCACGCATTTCTGTGTAGCGTATGCCCTGTTGTGCCGCCGTCCGTACCGCCGTAGCGTACTTGCTGCAAGTACAGCCGCCCTTGCAGCCACCCCTCTCACACCCCCTCATTTGGCTCTTTTCAGATAAGCCAATTTTCCTCCACCCTCCTCTTGCTATGGGCCAGTGTCCTTAACTCTCCCCCCCCCTCCCCCCCGTGTGAATAGACTTACAGAGAGGCTTGCAGCAACCCCTCCCAGCCCTCTCCACGTTTTTGCCTTTGCCCTTAAGGACATCTCACAATTCCCCCCCCCATTTGCGTAGACTTTAGTAAGGGATTTTTGACTCAAGCGAGGGTTCGTGTGCCATATTCTTTTGCTCATACGGTGAGCAAACGAGCTCGGAATTCAGATCCGACTGAAGCGTTTCGATCGCAGCAGCGAGCTCTACAAGGCGACGCCTAAGATGGCCTCATCTTGGAGACGGCAAAATATTGCCTCAAGAGGGGCACGTAACAACGAGATGGAGGGAGATGCGCCCAATGCGGCTCCAGTCCTCCCTTTTCAAGCCCCTCAAGGAAACGGTGGCCAGGTTAGCTTGGTTAACTTTCAAAAGAAGAGATTTTTCCTTAAATTAGTATTAATGAATGGTGTCTTTTTCTTTTAAAATGAGGACATAAAAATTATATGAAGTAACGACTTATGTGATGTTGTATTCGATAAATTGGGTTGAAATTGTTTTCTTCATGAATTGTGAATGCTATATTTAGAAAATTGCGTTGAAGTTGTTATCTTTAGAATTCAAGATTTTTTTTGGCTTCAACGCTAACTCCGTTCCGTGCTTGTGTAGCCGGGCGGCATCGTTAGCAAAGCCCGGGAATAGCCCAAGGTATCCCTCATACCTTTGGGAGAATAAGGATCGCCGATTGAGGCGAGAGATTATGAGGCTGCCTAGTTCTGAGGGCCCAGGCTAGTGCGGTAAATAAGCCCACCCTAGTGTGCAGACATCCCTCTGAGGGACGGGAGGATCGAGCGATGGAGCCTGAGAGGGCGACAGGCCGGCTTGAGTCCTCGCCAGCGGCCGACGAAGAGGTGTATGGTCCCGTAGGGTTTTGCCTAGCATGTAGAGACTGGAAGGCCGAATTCTAGATCATCGGCAGAATAAGAATAAGAGAGCTAGTTTGGCTTGTATGGAATTGGTTCATGTATAAACTTTTTATATAATTACATCTTGTCTTTGGTATGATTGTATTGTGTAAGAAGGCTGTTTTAACGAACCTTGTGAAGAAGGGCCCTAATTAAGGAATATGTTTATTTATGTCAAACAATGTGGTAGTATTAATTAGAAAACAAATTGATGCGTGAGTAGGGTGGAAAGTGGGAGGATGGAATGCCCTGACGGCACCACGGACGGGTGGACCCGATTAGTCGGGTAGCTTTCCAACAAATTAAGTGAAAGCCCTACGGTGGATAGTTAGGTTCTTGGGCAACTCTATTCTAGAAAACTAGGTCAGCGGCTGTGCCTTGCATAAGATGAGGAAAAAAGCGTTGTCTCTAGATATCAAGTCTAGTAGTTGCCCAATTTATGATCAATTGCCCTATGGGTGATTTGATGTTTAGGGAATCACGCTCCCCCTGCGGGATAGAGCTAGGGCATACCTATGAATCGTATCCTTGAATCTCTACAGGGTCAAGGTATCGATGAATAGGAAATTTTTCCCAAGATAAGACTTAGCGGACTATCTTAAGTGTTTCTCCCAATTTTAAAAGGGAGGAACCTTACAATTGGTATCAGAGCCTATTTGGCTCCTAGGAATTGCAGTTTAAGGACTGTTTTGTAATAAATGTTTTACCTAACATAATGCTAATTAGTAAAAACATCCTACTAAAACAAATAAATTAAATTGATGTTTGAATGATTGTAGGAAAAGGAAGATGCCTACTCCAAATTTCTAGTTTTCCAATGCATCTTCGAGACTGCTAGTCACTCCTCGAATTTCGAGTTCCGCGACACCATGGTGCAGATATTAGAGAAGATATCCCTCCCTCATTTCTCTCGTATCCAGAGAGGATGGGGTAGAGATTTCTGGAGTCGTGGGCCGAGATACTTCATCATCCGAGCAGATCAGATTGGGAACCTCACCACCGACCTTAAGCGGATTCGTTGGATTGAGAAGCTGAAGATGATCCGCTTATTTTGGTTCGTCGGTACCCCCAGGGCCGACACCTCGGTGACTATAGATGGGGTTCGCATACCTTAGGATCGTTGGGTGTATGACAAAGTGATGCAGGTCTTACCTGCTGATAGAGTAGCAGTGTTGGGACCTACCCCAATCCAGAGTTTACCACCCTTACCATCAGTTTTTAGAGTCTTAGAAACTACAGCGGAACCCCCATATTTCACCTATGTGGACCGCTCTACCCTTATGTCATAGTCAAGCCTAGGAATTTCCCTTCATAGCAAATAAGACTGATTATAGTCTCAGAACTTTGTAATAAAACTTGTCCTTGTAAATATTTGGAAATAAAATAATTTCAATGTTTTACTCTCCAAAAATTAAGCGTTGTGTAAATATGAATCTTGTAATCTTAAAAATTGTTTTTACGATGATGGCCAGGACGACCACCCTCCACCTCCCAATGCGCTTTACACCGATACCCAGGAGAAGAAGCTCCTGCTCAAGCAAATGCAACCTCCCTCCTTTAAAGGAGAAGGTTCAAAGGTTGAGAAGGATGCTGAAGTCTGGATTGAGGCGATGGACGATTATTTCTCTGCTGCCGGTACTGGAGTAGCAAATCAGTCTATGCTCGCACGGTTTCGCCTCATTGGAGATGCTAAACTCTGGTGGAAACAGTGGTGCCGTGACAAGGAAGTCACCGAGCATTCTCAAACATGGGAAGACATCAAGCAGGCAGTGAAGGAAAGATATCTTCCTCCATCCCATGAGTCCATAAAGATGAATGAGTTTTTTAGTCTTAGACAATGCAGCTTAACTCTTGAGGACTACTATTCCAAATTTATTACCCTTCGGAAGTATGCCCCAGCTATGACTACTTCCCAGCAAGTGGCTCGTTTCTGCCAAGGGCTAAATGAACCCCTAGATTCCCGCCTTGAAGCAATGAGGCCAAGCACATTACAGGATGCTCTCATACGAGCTAAGCCCCTTGTGAAAGAAATGAAGGCTAACAAACCGAAGAATCAAAGGAGATCTTACCCTGAGGCAAACCTTAGAGATCAACCCTACAAGAAACCTCAACAGAATTTTCCCTACTACAACAGAGGGCGACAAGGCAACTCTTTTGCCCCCCGCTCGTATGCTGCTTCTTCCAGAGAAGGTCCTCTGTGTTTTGAGTGCAATGAGCCGGGACACTTTAGAGCCAACTGTCCCAAGATGGCAACATCATTTCCCCAAGGTAACAGAGGAAATCAAGGCCGTGGAACCACTACCCACCAAGGTGCAAGAGGCAGTGGCCGTGGCAGAGGCCGCGGATGAACAGT
Source organism: Cibotium barometz (assembly GCF_041138505.1). NCBI lineage: Eukaryota > Viridiplantae > Streptophyta > Polypodiopsida > Cyatheales > Cibotiaceae > Cibotium > Cibotium barometz. Next base: position 12,992,933 of record NC_141052.1, on the reverse strand, counting down.
TGCTAGAACTGCTTGTGTTATAAGTGAAGAACCAACCTTGGAAACGGCTGAAGAAGAGCGCGCCACCGTCCATGCGGCGGTAGAACACCAAGGTCCGAATAAACAATTTGGTGTAATCCAAGCCCCCGCCACTCATCATAGTAAGCCATTTTAGCTTTTGATTGATTGTGGCAGTACCCATTCATTCCTTTCTCCTAGGTGCTTGCAAAAATTAAACTTGAGTCAAAAAACAGCTAGAAAAATGATTGTAGAGTTAGCCAGTGGGAAAGAAGTAGTATCTCGCCACTCTATAGGAAACCTTGATTTTGAGCTGGGTAATGAGCAAACTCATGGTCACTTTAGAGTCTTGCCACTAGGAATTTATGATGGAATCCTTGGGATGGATTGGTTAATTGCAAACAAAGCTGGCATTCATTGTAACCAGGGGAGTATCACTTTTGAAAATGAGCATGGCCAAGTAATATCTGTTCAGGGGATCACAGGAAAACCTAAGTCTAGGGTAGTCAAGGCAAAACATCTTCTCAAGGGAACACGTAAGGGTCAGCAAGTTTTCTTAGTCAAACTCAACAAAGTTATTGAACCTAGTATGGAGACACAAGAATTCTCTGACATCTTCCCTGACGAGCTTACAGGGTTACCGCCTCCTCGAGAAAAGGAAGACCAGTCGCTTATACTTCCCGCCGCAAGCTGAAGCAATATGAAGCAAATTATGCAACCCATGATTTGGAGCTCTTAGCAGTTGTTCATTGCCTCAAATTATGGAGACATTATCTCTTGGGGGGCAAATTCCAGCTTGTAACTGACCACAAAAGTCTAAAGTGGATCTTCACTCAGCCTAACCTCAACATGCGACAAAGGAGATGGATTGAAATTCTACAAGAATATGACTTCGACATCAAATTCCGCCCTGGGAAAGATAATGTGATAGCAGATGCACTTAGCCGCAAATCTTTCTTGAGTGCAATTTCAATGCCAAATAATCCCATATACTGGTCAAGGTGGAAGAAGTCTCATCTCATGATCCAGATTATCAGAGGATGATGAAGTTAGTAGAATAAGGGGGAAATTTAGAGAGAGAGAAGAATCTAATCAAGGGATACTCCACTCATGAAGGAAGCCTCTACTTCAATCACAAGCTATATATCCCTAAGGATCCTACTTTAAAGAAACTAATCCTCCATGAAGCTCATGATAGTCCTGCTGTGCAGGACACCCAGGCTATGCAAAAACATTAAATGCCGTAAGAAGGAGATTTCATTGGCCAGGCCTGAAAAATGATGTCCTTCGGTACTTGAAGCAATGTCTCTCATGCCAGAGGATCAAAGCTGAAAGAGTCAAGATGCCTGGAAAACTTCAACCCTTGGATATTCCCCAAATGAAGTGGGAGTGCATTAGTATGGATTTTGTCACAAGTCTCCCCACTGTTCAAGGAGGATACGACTCCATTCTGGTAGTAGTGGACTTACTTACCAAAGTAGCTCACCTTATACCAGTGAAGAAGACCTTCAAAGCTTCTGATGTTGCTCAAATATTCATCAAGGAAGTCCTCAAACTTCATGGTCTCCCAAAAGGACAGTAAGTGATCGGGATTCTGACTTCACTTCAAAGTTCTAGCATTCCTTATTTCAAGCCCTGGGAACTCAACTTTGCTTTAGCACAGCTTATCATCCAGAGACCGATGGCCAGACTGAGAGAGTCAATCAAGTAATTGAAGACATTCTCAGAGCATATTGTGGACGAGAACCAAGACGGTGGATTCAATACCTTCCTCTGGTAGAATTTGCCTACAATGCATCTTATCATCAGAGCATAGGAATGTCACCATTCAAAGCACTCTATGGGCAAGAATGCTTGTCTCCTCTAAATTTCTCTGATCTGACCATAAGAGTTGAGGCATCGAGGAAAATGCTCGAAGAGATGGAGGAACAAACCAAGGCAATCCAAAAGGATATTAAAGCTGCCTAAGATCGACAAAAGCATTATGCTGACACCAAGAGGTCTGAAAGGATCTTCAAGGAAGGAGACAGAGTTCTTCTTCGAGTGCGACCCAAACGAAGTTCTCTATCACTCAGGAAATATAAGAAACTCAGCCCTAGGTATTGTGGTCCCTATACAATTATCAAGTGTCTAGGTAAAAGTGCCTATAAACTCCAACTCCCAGCCCATATCAAAGTCCACAATGTATTTCATGTAAGTTTGTTAAAACCATATGTACCCAGTCTCGATCATATTCTTGATGATGAACAAGTTGTAATCCCTACTCAAGGAGTCCTTGAATTACAGCCCAGTTGCATCATAGATTCTAGGGAAAGGCAACTCCAAAATAGAACTCTTGTGGAACATCTAGTACAGTGGAAAGATTACCCTGAAGAGGATGCAACTTGGAAAGATGAAGCTACACTCTTAAAGGATTATCCCCAATTCATGATGAGATGAGGACATCTCGATTTCTTTAAGGGGGGACGGATGTAACATACCCATCTTCACTAATAAAGAAATGTTCATGTAATAGATAAATTTTTGAGTTTTTATGGTATAAAAATCAATGATTTTATTATTGGAGTCATTTCTACTTAGAATCTTCAAATTCTGAGACTAAATTTGGAATTTGCGCACAATTTTACCCTAATATAGGATTTTACAGCATCCAAAACGGACACTGGATCAAGCTTATACGCAAATTTCAGTCATTTTAGTTAAAAAGCGACTACCTTTAAACCTTAATAAATGCACGACCGGGCATCCGATTGACAAACGGTCTGAACCCCAACGACCAAGAGAATCTCTCGAACAAAAAAATTTTCCGCCCCCGGGGCGGTTCGGCACGCAAATGGAGGCAGGCGTCCCAAATTTAGGGACCCATCCCAAAAATTTAGACCGTACACACTTACTAGGGTGCCCATACGATGGCCGCACAAGAACCAAAGGACAGCCGCCCACTGTGTGGTCCACACGTACAGCTACGTGGACACCCATACTGCCCCAAACCAGATAAGGTACATGCGTACCACTCCTTTCCCTGACAGCCGACACCGTACCTTTTCCCTAGACCCATGCAGGCCATTGATCCATAGCCTTTGATGGTACACCGTCCTTTCATCCTTGCTTTGCGCAACGCCCGTACCCTTACCCCTCAACTATATAAACCCTCTGGGTGCTCCATGGCAACACGCATTTCTGCGCAGCGTATGCCCTGTTGTACCGTCGTCCGTATCGCCGTCTGTCCCTGTGAAGTGTACTTGCCATAGTACAGCCGCCCCTTGCAGTCACCCCTCTCACACCCCCTCATTTGCCTCTTTTCAGATAAGGCAATTTTCCTCCATCCCCCTCTTGCTAGAAGGCAGTGTCCTTAACTCTCCTCCCCCCCGTGTGAATAGACTTACAGTAGCCCTCATCCCTTCTCCCCTTTTGCAAAACGTTTTTGTCTTAAGGACATCTCACAATTCCCCCCCCATTTGTGTAGACTTTAATAAGAGGTTTTTGCCTTAAGAAAGGGTTCGTGCGCTATAGTCTTTTGCTCATGCGGTGAGCAAATGATCTCAGAATTGAGATTCGACCGAAGCGTTTCGACCGCAGCAGCGAGCCCTACAAGTCGACGTCTAAGATGACCCCATCTTGAAAACATCAGAATATTACCCCGAGAGGAGCACGCTGTCGTGCCATGGCACGTCTATGGTGTGAAACCATGCATATGAGGCCATCAAATGCAAATCCAGATGCATGGGATTAAGTGCCATGACTTGAGTCATTATATGATGCCTAAGTACATATGTTCATATTGTAAATGAGGTTCAATAAGACGAGCTGAGACTGAGCCAGGTCTCAAAGCCTGTGTACATAACGGGTGTAGTAGGTGTTTTAACACTTGGATAGTGTGATGTTTTTAGCGGAGAAAAAGGGCAGTCTTTTGCTGTGCAGATGCATGCTTGAAGGCCAGACAAACAGTGGAGAAAAGTGTGAGTTTTTGTGAAGTGCACAGGCTGATAAGGAGCCATTTTGGAGGGCAGATAGCAGGAGCTGGGAGTGCCTGATGGGTATGTGATGAACTGAAGAGTTGTGGTCAGACATGCTATGAACAACTTCCTAGAAGGAAATTTTTGCAGAGGAGCTACAGTTTGAGATCTTTTTAGCACCCAAAGTGGGTACTTTTCATCCGGAATAGCTACAGATGATAGATGGCTAGTTTGAAGCGGCTTTTGTGTACACATGATGAGCATGCTGTGGTGAGACCCAGGTGTCTGGACATAGGTGGTCATATGGAATTCAAGGCCAGGAAGTTGGATTGGTGATCGAGTGCGTGAGCGGTGAGATATGGACACACCAACTGGGGCACCTTTCATGATGTGCAGGGAAGAGCTAGATTTTTTTTGTAAGTGTTGAGTACGGGGATGGCAACTAGAACTTTTACACGCCTTGGACGGATGGCTTCTTGATGGAGTTTTTGTGCACAGAGGCTATGGAAGGTACCCGGGTATGTGGACAAGAGGGTGATCTAATTAGCTTGGCAACTGGAGCCTTGAGCAGAGGGCAACTGGCAGACGCAAGGTGGTGGCTTGCGTGGCAAAAACACGAAGGATTTTTTAAAAAAAGGGAATATCCGAGTATTAAGCTGGAAAAAAGGAGGCGCAAGCGTATTTTAATTTTGGGAAATTTGAATTTTTAGCTGCAAAAGTGAAGGGAGCCCGAATCTCTTGCGGGAAATAGAAGAAAACCAGGCAAACGGCGCAAATGGAAGGGGGGGGTAAAAAAATCAGAACCAGAGCTGAATTCGACCAGAGATTCAGAAATCGTGATGACGGCTACTGTAGAGGGCGTCCTGGGGTTTGAATTAAAGAGAAAATGAAGCTCTATCCATCGTCATGTTCTTCAAAAATCTCATAGTATACAAGTGAAATGATATCAAAAACCTTTATGAATGCTGAATTTGGAGCATATACTGAAGCGAAGCAGAATATGGGAAAAGCGAAATTCATGAATTCGCTTCTTTTTTTTACTTTGAGATAAGTAATTTTTTTCTTTTGTTTTATTACTTATGATTTTCAAAAATCGTATAGTCTTGGAATAATAACATTCCCCCATTAAGGTTTTTGGGGAGGAGAAGGCTTTGAAAGTTTTTATGGTCTTGGAGAGTCTTGGAATAGGGAAGCATCAAAAATACAAAGAGTTTCTGGGACTTGGATTTTATTTTGTAAAAAGCTACTTGGTTGGATTTTGGATTCTAGACATGGAGTTTTTTTTAAAAAAAAAATCACATGAATATGTTGTACACATGCCATATGTCATCTTTTGCCTTGTGAGTTGTCGGAATCTGAAAGCAGGTTTTCATGAGATCAAGAGACATCTTGAAATGATGGAGTTGGCAATATATGATATATGTGATGTGAATGGTCACATGTATATGGAAATCTTTTGTAGATTGTGTTATGCCTACATGTGATATGTATGAGGCACTTGGATAAAGGGTCAGGAGACCTATGCTTGGATAAAGGCACTTGGATAAAGGGTCAGGAGACCTATGCTTGGAACTGGATGTGCTCTTGACACATAACTTATGTGCAATCATCAAGTTGAATTTGGGGATGTTTTTGAAGTGAATTGGCACATGTACATGTCGACCAAAATTGAGATGTCATAACTCCCTTGAAGAGTTATATGTTTGGTTTCCTTGCTAGGATTTGAAGCTACTCTCACAGCCAGAAGTCTCGCACTTGCCCAGCGATACCGCCCACATCACGACAGCTTTGGTGAACCCGACGTGAAACTGCTGGGGTGAGAGTTAGTGGTGAAATACACAGTGCAAGCTATGGCTGAGAATCCTGAGGGACAGGGGGTTCATTTTGACCCCGCGGTTATGCAAATGTTTCAGATGTTTACTATGTATATGCAACAGCAGCAAGCTGCTGAGAGGGGGCAAATTTCCACGACTAAAGCACTGCAGTCAATTGTGAAAAAGGTGGATCAATTTGATGGTAAGGATATCACAAAGTACCTGCGCAATTACACAAAGGAAATGGAGCTAAACAGGGTGACTGAGGAGGATATGGTTCGAAGCTTTGAGCTGGTATGTGTTCCTGAAATAAGAGAGCGCATAAGAGGATTACAGGCAGCAGATGGTGGCAGAAATTGGGAGGAGTTCAAGCTTGCTTTGAAGGATGATTATTTCATGGAGGATTCTGAGCGGGTGACCAAGCGAACTTTCTTGGAATGGGCCACAAAACCCAAAATGGGAATTTCTGCCCCCACAGAGTTGCTAAGAGAGTTTGAGAAGCGCTATGCCCAGCTGTCAAGGATTGAGCGCACAACCTTGGACAGGGAAAAAACAGAGCTCTTCTTACAAGCAGCTGGGAAAGATCTCCAAGAAAAACTAGAAATTCTCCTTGAGGATAAGAATACAGAGCAGGGGCTAAAGAATGATTGGAATGATGTCAAGGATGCGGTCACCATGCTAGCAAAGCGGCAGCGAAGGAGGGATAAAATGGTGATGAGCTCGGCAACCCCTATAACTGCTGTTACCCCTGAGAATCTACCAAAATCAGCTGCTGCAATCCCAAAGGTAGAAGGGCCGATGGAAGAGCTTATTAAGGGCATGCGAGACCTAAAATTGAAGATGTCTAGGATTGAAGAAAAAGGGCTACCATTAGGGCAGGCTTCTATGCAAAGGCCTCAAAGCAAAGAAGGGTTTACATTCAGATGTATATGGTGTGATGACCCAGAACATGCAAAGAAAGACTGTGCTAGCTATAAAGAAGCCCTCAGAAATCAACTTGTGTTTTTCAAAGATGGGAAAATCCACCTTACAGAGACTGGTCTTCCATTAAGCACAAACTTTGAAAAAGGAGGGATGAAAAAGCTGGTTGAGGATATGGCTGCTAGCCATGCCATCTCTATGGTTGAGGCAGCAACCTATGGGTTAAAGGTTGGTCAATCAAAGCAGGAATCTGAGAATGATGAAGATTATGAGAATGAAGATTTTTGGCCATCAACAATGGAGCTAATTGCGTCAAAGAAGGTGTCTAAACAGGCTTTGCATGAGGTAGGTGACTATATACGTCTGGCTGGGAAGAGCCTGTGGATTCTTTATCTGTTCATGCCTACATTGCAAAATGCCAGAATAATAAAGCACAGGTAGAGGAAAAGCGTAAGAGGGAAAATGAGGAAGGAGGGCCATCAAAAAGGGTCACCCGTGGTAGTGAAAAGAAGGATCCTGGGCTATCACATATGCCTCCGCCGCATAGCAGACCTCCATAGGAAATATCAATGGAAGAAGTGCCAGTAAAAATGAAGCATGAGAAGGAGAAGGGTAAAGGGAAAAGTCCACTCTACAAGCTTCAATCTGATATTGAAGCCGCAAAACAGACCTCAAAAAGGTGCTTGAAGAGAGGATTCTAAACAGTAGGGTGGAATTTACACTAAGTCTTGGGGATTGCAAAGAAAGAATTCCATGATGAGATAATTGATATTATACGAAGGAAAAGGCAGTCCATAATTGAATCTATTCCATCACAAGGGGAGACAAGCACTTCCAAGACTCATGGAGTACAGGTACAACAAAAGGAAGAGAGAGAGAATGTGGTGGAATGTAATCACTCTGCTGAAGGGGCACGACAAGTGCGCTTTGTGGATGAGGATGATGAAAAAGAAGTTCTTACAAAGAGTCATTACTCCAGCAGCCATTGGGCAAGGGCCACCACTGAAACCCTTGTCAAGATAGGTGACTTGGAAGAGCCGTATGTCGCTCTAATCGATCATGGGTCTGAAATAAATCTTATGGCTAAAAATCTCTACAACAAATGTAAGTGGCCAATGGATGTAGATCATGGGTGGATGATTAAAGCAGCTAATAACTCATCTGGAGAGCTCTATGCAGCCTGTCCAAATGTAAGGGTAACTATAGGGGATGTGAAAGATGATCAGAACTTCTTTGTTTAGGAGATGTCATCGTATCCCCTCATCCTTGGGCAACCCTACATTACAGCTGTGAGGACGGAAACAAAAGTTTTAGATGATGGCTCGGCATATGCAAGAATAAGGAGTAAAGATGGCAAGAAAGCTATAAGTTCTTGACAGTTTGCATTAACCATGAAAGGAACCGTGAGTCTCTTCGAGCACAGTCACTCCCAAAGATAAACAGAGAATTCATGAACTACAGGGAGATGAGGGATTTTGGCCAGGTGCCATTGTAAAGCGGGATTCCAATGGTACAAGGGAAAATGAGTTCTCGCAGGACTCAATCAATGTAAATAACTTTTCAGCAAATTTTCAGGGATTTTCTAGCTATGGGTCACTGGTCTTTGTAAAAAGCAAGGATTTGAAGCGTGGCATGCGTCGACATGTACAAAATGAACAAAAAAGTCTTGAGCAGTGTGGTCTTTTGGAGAAGAATGAGTTTATTTCAGGGGTACTTGATGAGGTGTCATTTGTGGATACTATGGGTGTGCTTTTTGCTATGGAAAGAGCATGCTTACAGGGTGGAAATGAGATGATAGAGGTGTCATCTGTGGGGATGTATGATATAATCCGGGAATTTGAGGGGATGGAATGTAAAAACATGAATTGTGAGATGGATGCTCATGTTGATACAAAGTATAAAACGGTTGCAAAGAAGGTGAAACCAGTTGCCTTGCCCTTGCCACCAGGAAGCAAGGAGAAAATAGATGAAGCCTGTATGCAACCGAATCTCAGAGATCCGAAGAAAATTGGGCATAAGTTTACACAGGAAACCCTAAAAGAGCTGAAGATTGGTGAAAAGGATTTTCTGTTGCCAGTTGAAAAGGAATTCTTTGAGGAGATGCTTGTGAAACATGGGAAAGCCTTTGCTTTTCAACCGCATGAGATAGGCTGTGTTGATCCAAGCATAACAGCGCCAATGGTGATCTTCACTGTTCCACATGTGCCTTGGAACCTGCGGGCCGATTCCAGTACCAAAGGCTCTCTTGCCAAAGCTGATGGAATTACTAAAAGAAAAGATCAGGATGGGAATTTTGGAGCCATCATGCGCTCCATACTCCAACAGATGGTTTACCGTGCCAAAGAAAAATGGAACATTGCGCTTCATTCAAGACATGCAACCTGTAAACAAGGTCACAATCAGGAATGTGGGAGCAGGTCCGATTGTGGACGAGTTTGCAGAAGCATTTGCAGGGAAAGCTATATACTCTATGGGTGATCTATATTCGGGATATGATCAGTTCCAGTTGGATATACAAAGCAGGGACTTGACCACAATGAAAACTCCTTTGGGATTGGTAAGGATGTGTACCTTACCATAGGGAGCCACCAACTCGGTGGTGCATATGATGAATGGAATGAATAAAGTCTTGCGAGACTTCATACCACAAATAACTATGCCTTTTCTGGATGATGTGCCAATAAAAGGCTGTGATGAGAAAGATAAAGATGGGGATTTGGATTCGAAGGGGTGCCGCAAGTTTGTGGCAAATTATATAAAAGATTGTGATATGATTCTATCCAGGCTTGAAGAGGTGAATCTTACTTTCTGGATTGAAATCAGTGTTTGGGGTTGGTGAAGTGCTAATCATGGGGCATCTTTGTAGTACTAATGGATGCCGACCTTGTCCAGCCAAGATAGATGTAATACAAAGAATGAAAGAGATATGCATTAATGTTACAGAGCTGAGGAGATTTCTTGGTGCATGTGTCTTTTATGTTATATGAATCCCACATTATGCACATGTAGCAGATCCTCTTTATCAACTTTTGAGGAAAAATCAAAAACTTTTGTGGAGTGCAGTACATATTAAAGCTATGCGGAAGCTGAAATGTCTGCTCCAATCATCACCTACTCTAAGGAAGGCAGATTATGAGTGTGGCAAGCCTGTGATTGTTACAGTTGATACTAGTCCTACTGGGATAGGATGGGCAGTAGGGCAAGATGATGAGGATGATCACAGGTATGTAATCAGATTTGGAGCAAAGGTATTAAGCATTCGTCAGCGAAAATATCCGCAGATCAAGAGGGAGTTATGGGGAATAATCACTGCTCTAAAATGTGAAAAAGAATATCTTATTGGGGCATCTGTACTTGTGGAAACTGATTGCTTGCCACTCCTTGGGATGATTGCAAGCTGCACCACTCCAGATATCGCTATGCTTAGGTGGATTGCCTATATCAAGTCACTAAATCCTGAGTTTGAGCATATTGCAGGAAAAGATAACCCAGTTTTTGCAGATATGCTATCAAGAGCCAGGTATGAAGATGAAGAAGGGATGATTAGTGACATTGATGATGTAGGTACAAAGTTCTATACTACTGCATATGCAAAAGGGGACCATACTTGCTTATCAAATGCACTTGAGTCTTTTACTGAGGAAATGTATGAAGGAGATTGGTTGCTTATTGGTCAATACTTGAGTACCTTGACAAGACAGGAAAATTGGTCTGATTCAGAATTTAAGAGAATCCACAGAGAAAAGCATATGGGTATTTTCTAAAGGATGGGTACCTGTGGAAGCATCCTAAGCAGAGGAATGCTATGCCACAGAGAGTCATATGTGATAAAGAGACTCAAGGGAAGCTCATGAAAGAATTCCATGAGAGTCTCTGGGCTGGACATCGAAGTGTGCGGGCCACCTTTACCAAAATAAAGGAAAGATATTGGTGGAAAGGAATGTACAAGGATATTTTCCAATATGTGGAAACATGCATGGTATGTCAAATGTACTCAAATGTGCGACATCGTGATGGCTTGCAACCAACCTACCCACCTGCCATGCACTACAAATGGGTAGTGGATCTAGTTACAATGCCTTTGGGAATTTGGCAGATGCGGTACATAGCACTTGCAAGAGAAGATTTGACAAATCAGGTGGAAGGGCGTGCTCTTATAGATCAAAGAGTACGGAAACATTATGCAAATTTCTCTTGGAAGATGTGATTTGCCGGTATGGTTGTGTTGGGAAAATAACAGCTGACAGAGGTGAGCTAGATGTTGAAGAAGCAAGGGAATTCTTCTCTAGAATTGGCATCAAATTGGCCCTAACATGTGCTTACAACCCTGAGGGCAATGGTAAAAGTGAGCGAGGACATCCTCCAATCATTAAAGCTTTGGCTAAGGCATGCAGAGGAAGAATGCGAGAGTGGCCAAGGCTGCTACCATATGCCTTGTGGGCTGACCGTACAACTCATAGCTCAGTGGTGACAGGATACATGCCTGCAGAATTAATGTATGGTCAGAAGCCAGTAATGCCAGTTGAAGAAGTAGTTCCAACTTGGAATGTATTACCCTGGGTGGAAGAATTGAATAGGGAAGACCTCCTTGCATTGCGAATAAGACAGCTGGAGAGAAGGCCTGAAGATGTAGAGCTTGCTAAAGCTCGTTTGAAAGATGCAAGGTTGAAAAATAAAGAAAGATTTGATAGAAGACACAGACTCTGGCCAAAATCTATTGAAGAAGGTGATTGGGTCCTAATGTATGATAGTAGTCTTGACAACCAATTTACTGTTCAAAGAAAGTTTGCAAAAAGATGGTTTGGCCCTTACATTGTCAAGCATGTGCATGGAAATGTCACGCATACCCTGTGTGAGCTTGATGGAACAGAGATAAAGAATCTTGTAGCAAGCAAAAGGATCAAGATGTTTAAAAGAAGGCATGACAGTGATCCTTTTGATTCACAGGAGACTCAGGATGAGAGGCTTGACAGTGATAGCATGGATATGGTTGAAGAGGAAGAAGATGATCTTCCTGATAATGTAGAGGATGAAGACGACATCCAGATATATGTGGATCTTGATGATGATTTGGCACATACCAGAGGATGTGCAGGTTTAGAGGGGGTGGATGTCGTGCCATGGCACGTCTATGGTGTGAAACCATGCATATGAGGCCATCAAATGCAAATCCAGATGCATGGGATTAAGTGCCATGACTTGAGTCATTATATGATGCCTAAGTACATATGTTCATATTGTAAATGAGGTTCAATAAGACGAGCTGAGACTGAGCTAGGTCTCAAAGCCTGTGTACATAACGGGTGTAGCAGGTGTTTTAACACTTGGATAGTGTGATGTTTTTAGCGGAGAAAAAGGGCAGTCTTTTGCTGTGCAGATGCATGCTTGAAGGCCAAGCAAACAGTGGAGAAAAGTGTGAGTTTTTGTGAAGTGCACAAGCTGATAAGGAGCCATTTTGGAGGGCAGATAGCAGGAGCTGGGAGTGCCTGATGGGTATGTGATGAACTGAAGAGTTGTGGTCAGACATGCTATGAACAACTTCCTAGAAGGAAATTTTTACAGAGAAGCTACAGTTTGAGATCTTTTTAGCACCCAAGGTGGGTACTTTTCATCCGGAATAGCTACAGATGATAGATGGCTAGTTTGAAGCGGTTTTTGTGTACACATGATGAGCATGCTGTGGTGAGACCCAGGTGTCTGGACATAGGTGGTCATATGGATTGGTGATCGAGTGCGTGAGCGGTGAGATATGGACACACCAACTGGGGCACCTTTCATGATGTGCAGGGAAGAGCTAGATTTTTTTTGTAAGTGTTGAGTACGGGGATGGCAACTAGAACTTTACACGCCTTGGACGGATGGCTTCTTGATGGAGTTTTTGTCCACAGAGGCTATGGAAGGTACCCGGGTATGTGGACAAGAGGGTGATCTAATTAGCTTGGCAACTGGAGCCTTGAGCAGAGGGCAACTGGCAGATGCAAGGTGGTGGCTTGCGTGGCAAAAACACGAAGGATTTTTTAAAAAAAGGGAATATCCGAGTATTAAGCTGGAAAAAAGGAGGCGCAAGCGTATTTTAATTTTGGGAAATTCGAATTTTTAGCTGCAAAAGTGAAGGGAGCCCGAATCTCTTGCGGGAAATAGAAGAAAACCAGGCAAACGGCGCAAATGGAAGGGGGGGTAAAAAAATCAGAACCAGAGCTGAATTCGACCAGAGATTCAGAAATCGTGATGACGGCTACTGTAGAGGGCGTCCTGGGGTTTGAATTAAAGAGAAAATGAAGCTCTATCCATCGTCATGTTCTTCAAAAATCTCACAGTATACAAGTGAAATGATATCAAAAACCTTTATGAATGCTGAATTTGGCGCATACTGAAGCGAAGCAGAATATGGGAAAAGCGAAATTCATGAATTCGCTTCTTTTTTTTACTTTGAGATAAGTAATTTTTTTTCTTTTGTTTTATTACTTACGATTTTCAAATGGGGCATCGGGCACACTCAAGGGAGGCTAAGGCTATGTTATCTTGAGACTAGGTTATGATATGATGTTTTCTTGTATAGAGGATTATATCTACTCACCTACCATTTCACACTATAGCTACATATTGAAGTTATACCACTTGATGGTATGGGATATCAAGGTAAAGGTATGATGTACTTCATTATAATTCATGTGTGCATCCCTTGGGCTCCTGCGGTCGGGTGGATGAGATTATGCCTGATTAATACATGTTTATGCATAACAATTATCTAGAGAGATCTTAGGGTTTAAACAGTGGTATCAGAGCAATCTCTAGTTAATTGTTGTTGATTTTTCTTTCTTATTGTAATTTTTGAAGTAAATTTTAATATTTACTAAATAAAAATATTACTTTATTAATTTGTGTTGATGATTTGTATGTGGATCATCAATAAAGAGGTTGGAATGCATGTTTCTTCTATTCAATGGACGAATCGACGTTGCGGGGAATTTCGTTAGTTTAATGCTATTTTTTTCTATTTTTTATGGTTTAAAATAAAAAGTAATAATTTTTTTTAACCAAAATACCACATATTTTATTGCAAATATTTTTGGCAGAATGGATTCCCTAAATTTTTATAATTTTTAAGATTTTTTCCTAATTTTTTAAGAAATATTTAGAGCATTTTTATGGTTAAAAATATATTTTTTATGCATTTTTGCGGGTTTTCTGCGAATGTCCTATCCATTTTCTGCCAATTTTTTGCTTAAATGCGGTAGGGGCAACATGTTGATGCATGGAATGCTCTCCTGTGTGTATGGGACCCTCTTCGTGTCTCAATTCTGAATTTTTCTTCTATTTCTTCTCTCGCTCGTGTGAATGCCTCTTAATAGACACATTTTTATTAACTATTAATCATAATTAATTTTTAATTATGATCAATCAATTTTTAATTATGATTAATCAATTTTTAATTATCATAAATCTTCTTCTCTGATTAATAGAGAAGAGAAGATGGGGTGGTGAGAGAGTGGAATTGGAGAGAAGGAAAGAGGAGGGTGGAGAGAAGAGAAAAACCTTCTCTCTCTCTTTGGTAAACGCGCACCACAGGCGGGGGGGAGGCTGCGCTATAGCCTACGGGCGAAAATCGCCCCCCCTAAATTTTAATATATATAAAGGTTAAGCTTAAAAGCTTAAAAAATGCTTTATTAAAAAATTTTGATTTTTTAAAAAAATCTAAAAAAGCTTTTGAAATCATTTAAAAACATCTTGGAAAAACCTAAAAAAAATTAGAGATAATATGAGATTTGGGAGAAAAAAACATTCTCTGGAATTTTTTGAAAATTATCTTCTTGGAGTCTTTTGACTTTCCGCTTTCTCGTGAAACCTATTGGCTTTCCAAATTCCAAAAAATCTTTTGACCTTTCGGATTCCGAATGACCTTTCACATTCCAATTTTTTTTGTCTTTTCATTTTCCTGAAACTGTTGGATTTCCGTATTTTGGGAAAACCATTAGGATTCTGAAATTCTTTGACCGTTCGTATTCTAATGTATTTGGGGTTAATTAAAAATTTTAAAAAATCCTTGAAAATTAGACAAAGGTTATTTTAATTTTTTGGAAAATGTAGGGTTGGTGTTTGACATGTGTGTGTCCATTCGAGCGCCCGTGACCATTTAAATTCCTTTAAAAATATATTTTTGACCCAGAAAATTAAAAAATCCAGTAAAATTGTAAATTTTCATTGGATTTGAGAATTATCGGACACAATTGGAAATTTCGTGAACGATGGGATTCTCAGGAAAAATTAGGAATATTCTAGAAATTATTTTTAGAAATCCTAGAAATTGGTATTTTTAAAATATCAATGGTATTTTGGCAAAATTATTTGCTAAATTTTTTTGGAAAAATATAGGTTTGGAATGCCATAAGAGAGGTTTGGTGGAATTCCAAATTATCGTATTTTGAGGCCCTATAAAATTAGGAAAAAATCATGATAATTCTTTTTCTTGAGAATTTAATATTTTCAAGGGTTATTTAATGTTGAAATACGTTTTCTTATGGTGACATTAGATAGATGCAAGTTATTCGCATATTATTAATACGATTGTACCTCGTATTAGTAGTTATTTTTGTTTGGATTAATTCTAAACGATGTTTTCATGATTTTTTACCATTGTTTAGCCATTCTTTTTGGACATGTTCCTTAATTTTTTCAATGATGGCTATAATCTGTGTTCAAAGTGTGTCTCACCTTTGACACTTGTCCATGATAATTTATTTTACACTTATTTGACTGTGGTCTATGCTTAATTTCTTAAGCCTAAGTCAAATTCTATCATGGGTTAACACCATATTAGTGAATTTGGGAATTTCCCAATTCCCATTTTTGAATACTTAAAAAAGGGGACATGGATTACATGTTTGTAAGTTTCTCAAAACCCTATCATATGACCTATCATTGGAAAGCGCTTGAAAAATGGAATCTAAAGAGCTATAAAGCGCTTATTTTGGATTAGTGGTGTTCAAGTTATGGTTAATCCAAACTTTTGACCACGTGTCCCAAACTTGTGGAAAATTCCCATATTCCCCAATATGGTGTTGGTTAGTTGATCTGTTTGTTTTGGTAGATTTTATTGGATGTTTTCCAAGTTTTTTGTGGACTCATCAGGTTCTACCTAGATCACTTGTGTCAAGGGTTTTTTAATGAGTGCTACACACATGTGTTTTCACTTGCTTACTTTGGAGTTTTGCTTGAACAACATCACGTTCATATACTCTGGATTGATGAGTTGGCTACCAATTTTAATGTTTCTTTTGGCTTTTCCATTAGATAGCATGCATTGATTTTTATGATCAACTGTGGTTTTCATGGATTTGAGGAGCTTCTATGCTTTTATCCATGGTTTTATAAGGATCTGTTGATCTTTTGGATAATATCATGTGCTTTGAAGGTAGCATTTGCCTTCGTTTTTTGCACGTAATTTTGGACTATGTTCCTTGTACTCTTATACATATTCCAACTCGGATACCTAGTTGCTTATATATCTAGGTGAGTTTAATTTATTTGGTAGTTATCATTAGAAAGGTGCCAATAATTCAAATTCTTTTCTAATGATGTACTCGAAAAGAGTTATTCCTTGATGTAGTCTCAGGTATATAGAGACATGTTTTAGTATGTGAAAGTCTAAGATAAGGCCATATTATTCCTTTTATACAGGATTTTATTCATATTTCCTAGATGGCATACTAGGGAGTTTCAAATTGGTAAGGTATGTATGGGTGGTATCATGGTGGTATGGGATGCTAGCGATCCCTCACATATACTATCTTATGGGATAATTTGGGCTCAAGATTGTTGCTTTGCTTACATCACTTAGCATGTTGACCTTAACATTCAAAGACAATCTCATTTTCTGAATTCATTTAAAGTTGTTGTGTGGGTATTCTCTAGATAAACTTCTCTAGATAAACTTCTCTAGATAAACTTCTCATTTTCTGAATTCATTTAAAGTTGTTGTGTGGGCATTCTCTAGATAAACTTCTTTTATCTATAGCCTCCATGTATTGATGAGTGTAATCTCATTGACATTGTCAGTTGTTGAAATCTCTTTCTTTAGAGTTCAACGAGTTTGTCTTGTTGTGTTCGGATTAATGAAATTTGGATTTTTCCTTTGTTGGAATTTCTTTCTCTAGTTCCGTACTTTAGGTGATTTCTATAGTCCACCTAATGGTTTACGGATGTACATATGTTACTCATCGAGACGTTGATGACTCTCTATGATATTGATATGGGTAGCTCAGGATGCCGATAACTCCACATTGTGCAGATGTGGGTACATCGGTGGGCCGTCGATGGATACCTAGTTCCTGCTGTTATAATGCCATGTTTTCCTAATTTATTCCGAATGGTTTACAATGAGGAAACTACTTTAAGTATTGTTAAAATGCAAGCATGAGTGGGCTATGGTGGATCAAATGCTAGAATCAACATCATTAACAAAGAGATTAGATGATAATTAAGATGTTATTAGTGATTAACTGATAGCTTTTAAAATGTAGGCATGGATAATAAAAAACCAGTAAATTCTCATTAGGCCAATGCCTCAATTTATAGAGTTTACATCCAAGCATCCAATCCCACTGATTTCTCCTTGATTCACTCCACCTCTTTTGCTTGATTCTCTCCACCTCTCCCAGAATATCTGCACACCTCCTAAATCTCCTCATGCTACCCTTTATTCTCTCCCAGTAGATACGGCTCTGTACATTTGTCGCATGCGGCTCTGTACATTCTTCATCTGTTAATTGCACGTTCATGTGCAAGAAGCATAAGAAGGCATAAGAGTATTCCATCAAGCGGCATTTTCTTTTGTGAAAAGGACATGGCAAAGCTCTCTTCTTATCACATGGTACCTTGTGCCAATCCTTGTTTAACCTCTGCTTCTTCTCCGGCGACACCTTGAGATTAAAATGAATGTAGTTTTTCCCATCAATCATCACTGTATCTTCATTTGTGAGCTCATCAAACTCTTGCTTTGCCTCTTCAAAGTATTCGGGATGGCTAGAAAAGTGTATCCTCTAGAGAAAAATCCCAATTGAACATCAACGAAATCGAAGGATGCAAATCATAACGTCCACATTTGTAGAGGAAGTCATACAACAGAGTTGCAGGTGTTTCTTTCGTCCACATCAAACACGACTTGAACTTGTGCCATGGCTAAATTCAAGGGTGTAGATAAGACATGGAAATTATTAGTTCAAGCAATGAATAAAGAGACAGTCGGTCTTAAACACCAAATCTCTGTGTGGTGAATGGATTCAACATAACGCGAGAGGAGATGCCAGAGGAAGCTAGGTATTCCTCCTCGCATTGTAGTGAATCTATTTTCCCTAACGCAAATAAAATTGCAGCTTCGTCAAGGACCTCTTCTCGCGTTATGGTGAATCAATTCACCATAATGCGAGGAGGCATATTGTGCTTCCTATGGGACCTTCGCTCGCGTTATGGTGAATCGATTCACCGCTACATGAGGACTTTTGCATCCTTTGGCACCGCCTCTCACGTTATGTGGTGAATTACAAATAAAGATA
This sequence comes from Cibotium barometz, assembly GCF_041138505.1. Taxonomy (NCBI): domain Eukaryota; kingdom Viridiplantae; phylum Streptophyta; class Polypodiopsida; order Cyatheales; family Cibotiaceae; genus Cibotium; species Cibotium barometz. Next base: position 12,974,693 of record NC_141052.1, on the reverse strand, counting down.
CTTCTCATGTACCCATACTGAGAGAGGAGGTGCCAAACGAATTAAAATAGTCTTCCTCGCATTGTGGTGCATCAATTCACCATAATGTGAGGAGTCATAGGTTTTCAATTCACCATAACGTTTCTATCATGAAAAAACAAAGCAAGGAGTTCTGCAAGAATGAAACCAAGAGAATGAAATAACAAAAGGAGAAGGAAGCACAAAAGAGATAAAAATACCAAGAAAACGAATCGACGTTGGTCGCAGGAGATGGAGATGAAGGAGGTTGTCGTTATCTTTGATGGAGATGAAGGAGGTTGGAGGTTTATCTTTGTGGCTTGATACAGGACGATGAAGGAGGATGATTGATGAAGGAGGTTTATCTTTGTGGTTTGATACAGGACGATGGAGGATGATTGATGAAGGAGGTTGGAGGAGATAGTCGTTGATGGAGATGAAGGCCGTTGGTGGAAAGATAAATGAGAATACAACCGGATGGGTATCCAAGAGAGGCAATTAAAAACCGTTTTGATGCTATGCGACACGTCAGCGTCGCCTTTTCACCCGCCATTCCATGAATGCCACATGGTAGCCCGCCATGTACCTAACATGTGTACACGTTATAAAGACTAATCAAAGCCATTAATCACGCCACCTTTTCATCCTCTTATCGATTTTCACCCACCATTCCATGAATGCCACATGGCAGCCCGCCATGTACCTAACACGTGTACACTCTATAAAGACTAATCAAAGCTGTTAATCACGCCACCTTTTTGTCCTCTCATCGATTTCGCCTTGTCCATCCTCCTGTTTGCCTCCTTCCAACTTCCGACTACCCCCACACTACTAAACCGATATTCCACCTCCTACACGACAGTCTCCATCCATTCCCACGCATGAAATGTGAGTTTTTGTATATTACTTAATTGTTTTGTGAGTTTTTTGTATATTCCCTGATTGTTTTGTTTATTCTTTGACTGTTTGCCCTCTGCCATTGAATCTTGCTTTATGGTGATTTGATTCACCTTAAAGCAGACGACGGGCCATTAGAATCTCAATACGGCTTCATGTGTTATGGTGAATCGAATCACCAAAATGCAAGATGGAATGGTAAGAGATTCACGATAATCCTCCTCCTATTGTAGTAAATCGATTCACTATAACACGAGGAGGATTGTTTTGCTTTGACTCGCCCTTGGTCTCGCGTTATGGTGAATCAATTCACTATAACGCAAGATCAAAGGGCAAAGGATTCACGATAATCCACCTCGCATTGGTGTCAATTAATTCACCATAATGCGAGGAGGATTATTGTGCTTTCAGTGGCCCTTCATCTCGCGTTATGGTGAATGGATTCAACATAACGTGAGGAAGTGCATATTGCTTTCTTGGCCACCCTCTCTGGCGTTATGGTGAATTGTTAATCATGTACTACTGAATAGCTAAGTTTTCTACACTTGCTTGCATTTTCAGATGGCTCGTGTAAGGCATACAGCTAGACCCAAGGACAATGCAGGTCCCTCATCTAGTGGGAAGAAGATGGGCACTCTGAATGCCTCAAGATCGAGGAAATCAAGCAGTCCTTCACGATTATCCAAACTGCAGCCTAGACAAAGGTGTTTCGCAGAGCATTCATCAGTGCACTTGCTTGTGTTTTTAGATGGCTCGTGTAAGGCATATAGCTAGACCCAAGGACAATGTAGGTCCCTCATCTAGTGGGAAGAAGATGGGCACTCTGAATGCCTCAAGATCGAGGAAATCAAGCAGTCCTTTACGATTATCCAAACTGCAGCCTAGACAAAGGTGTTTCGCAGAGCATTCATCAGTGCTGCGAGAAATCACACGATTTATGAAGCACCCAACTGCTGCTATTCCAAGATTACCTTTCTAGAGGCTTGTCAAGAGAATTTGCGAACAAAATGGAATTTTGTTTAGGTGGAAGGCATCGGCCCTGTTTTGCTTGCAAGAGGCCGCAGAGGATTGGATGATTGAATTTTTTTTGGATAGTTATGTTCTTGCGGCCCATGCACACAGGGTCACAGTGTGATGAACAAAGATTTTTTCAGCCTAGTAGCCCTTCGTTTTAGATATGATAAGTTACTTAGGCCAGTTATAATTACTGATACACGAATGGTGCAAATTTTGGATGTCCGTCCCGTTCAAAAAAAGTGAGAATTGAAGAGGTGACGGAGGGAGTTCCAGAACATGAACATGAGACTCGAGAAAATTTTCGAGTAGGCGCTCAAAGGAAACATCATGTGGCAATGCTTGCATTGCAAACAAAAAGAGAAAATGTTCGCGCACTCCACGCTATGAATCGGGAGGTGCTTAAATTTTTGTTGCTGGAGTTATATGTACCCTATCATATTAGAGAGCAAAGATGTTATTTTTCGATTCATGCTGAGGAGATAAACATTTTGTTTGATCCTAGAACTGAAGTCAACGACAAAGTGCTCAAATGTGTTTTAAGGTATACTCTTTTCTCTATCCTCCCACAATTTTTCATTCTTGGCTCTTAAAAGTTTATGCCTAACTCTTGATATATTTTCTTGTGAAGTTTTGTTATTTCGCAATTGCCCATGGATGCACAGCATCGGGTGTTCCAGATTGATTCGCTAGTGTTAACACTTTTGCTAGTAGAGTCAGTTTCCTGCCTTGATGTGCTGAACTAGTTTCGGGAGGTCCAGCTGGACGATGCTCGACTAATTTTTTTGGCATATCATGAAAAGTGAGTTTGTCTCTGGATCTCTCTTGCATGATGTTTAAACGAATCACCATACACGAGTTATATAGTGCTTCCTTTGGCACGTGCTCTCGCTTCACAGTGAATCGATTCACCACAATGCGAGGAGGTATTTTGTTTTTCATCTGGCTTGAAACTAATAGAAATCTATTTGGATGTGATGCAGTGCTGCCCATTGGAGTCTTGTTCTAGTCGATGTGCAAGACAATGTTATTTACCTTGCAAATTTGACATCTGGTGTCCATGGCAATGTTTGCTGTGAGTTAAAATCATTACGATACATATTATTGTTTAAGTTAGAAGTCCGGATTGATCAGGATATTGATTGGTCTTTGTTTACAGTGGTGTCAGGAAACTAATGGCCATATGTGAATAGAGGTGATGAGATGTGAGGTGAATAGATGTGAGATGTGATGTGAATCAGATAGATGTGAATGGATGGATGTGATGTGAATCAGATAGATGTGAATGGATGGATGTGATGTGAATAGAGGTGATGAGATGTGATGTGAATCAGATAGATGTGAATGGTTGGATGGATGTGATGTGAATAGAGGTGATGAGATGTGAGGTGAATAGATGTGATGTGAATCAGATAGATGTGAATGGTTGGATGGATGTGATGTGAATAGAGGTGATGAGATGTGAGGTGAACAGATGTGATGAGATGTGATGTGTATCAAATAGATGCGAATGGATGGATGGATGTGATGTGAATAGAGGTGATGAGATGTGAATCAGATAGATGTGAATGGATGGATGGATGTGATGTGAATAGAGGTGATGAGATGTGAGGTGAGTAGATGTAATGAGATGTGATGAGAATCAGATAAGTGTGAATGAATGGATGGGTGGTTGTGATGTGAATAGAGGTGAATAGATGTGATGAGATGTGATGTGAATCAAATAGATGTGAATGGATGGATGGAATTGATGTGAATAAAGGTGATGAGATGTGAGGTGAATAGATGTAACGAGATGTGATGAAAACTAGATAAGTGTGAATGAATGGATGGGTGGTTGTGATGTGAATAGAGGTGATGAGATGTGAGGTGAGTAGATGTGATAAGATGTGATGTGAATCAGATAGATGTGAATGAATGGATGAGATGTGATGTCATGTGAATCAGGATGTAAATGAATGATATGGAATAATAGTGGATGATATGTGTTGAAAATGGACGTAAATGTATAAGTGAAGAATGGATGTGAATATATAAGTGAAGAATGGATGTGAATGTATATGTGAAAGAATGGATGTGGATGTGTATGTGAAAGAATGTGATGTGAATGTGTATTTGAAGAATGGATGTGAATGTATAAGTGAAGAATGGATGTGAATGTATATGTGAAAGAATGGATGTGGATATGTATGTGAAAGAATGAAAGATATGTGAATATATAAGTGAAGAATGGATGTGAATGTATATGTGAAAGAATGGATGTGGATGTGTATGTGAAAGAATGTGATGTGAATGTGTATTTGAAGAATGGATGTGAATGTATAAGTGAAGAATGGATGTGAATGTATATGTGAAAGAATGGATGTGGATATGTATGTGAAAGAATGGATGTGGATGTATGTGAAAGAATGGATATAGATGTGTATGTGAAAGAATGTGATGTGATGTAAAGATATGTGAAAAGTAATAGATGTGTATGTGAAAGAATGTGATGTGATGTAAAGATATGTAATGTGATGTAAAGATATGTGATGTAAAGATATGTGATGTGTCATGAATATATGTGGATGTGAAGTGATAGATATGAATGTATAGATAGATGTGAAAAGTCATACCTCTGAACGATTGGATGGATGTGGATGGATGTGGATGAGATGTGTATGAATGAGATATGACGTGGATGAGATGTGTATGAATGAGATATGATGTGGATAGAAGTGATGTGATATAATGGTGATGAAAATGAATGTGATGGATATGAATGAATGTGATGTGAAGGGATGTGAATCGGGATAAATGTGAATGAATGAAACATGAGGTAAAATGAATGAGATGTGATGTGAGTGAATGTGATGTGGTCTTAATGGATGAGATGTGAATGAATGTGAGGTGATGAGATGTGGATATGATGAGAGTGGATGAGATCTGATAAGGATAAATTGAGGAAAGATGTGATGAGATGAAAATGATGTGATTAGATGAGAATAGGAATACTTATGAAATGATTGTGGAATTAAATAATGTGGATTGATGTGGAACAATGTGGAAAGACGAGAGTTCGTTATAGAAACTGTATTTATGTGTAAGGTTTCCCCGTCTAAAATAGGAGAAACACTTAAGATAGTCCACTAAGTCTTAACTTGGAGAAAATTTCCTATTTATCGACACCTTGACCATGTGTAGAGATTCAAGGATACGATTCATAGGTAAGACCTAGTACTATCTCATAGGGGAAGCGTGATCTTCTAAAAGTCAAATCACCCATAGAGTAATGTATCATAAATTGGACAACTACTAGACTTGATTTCTAGAGGCAACGCTTTTTTCCTCATCCATGCAAGAAGGTACAGCCGCCGCTGACCTAGTCTTCTAGAATAGAGTTGCCCAAGAACCTAATTATCTAGTGTAGGGCTTTCACTTAATCTGTTGGAAAGCTACCTGACTAATCGGGTCCACCCGTCCGTAGGGTGGTGCCATCGGGGCATTCCATCCTCCCACTTTCCACCCTACTCACGCGTCAATTTGTTTTCTAATTAATCCTACCACACTATTTGACATAAATAAACATGTTCCTTAATTACGGCCCTTTTAAAACAGTCTTTTTACACAATAAAATCATGCCAAAGACAAGATATATATATAAAAAGTTGATACATGAATCAATTCCATACAAGCCAAACCGGCTCTCTTATTCTTTTCCTTTATTCTGCTGATAATCTAGAATTCGGCCTTCCAGCCCACTACATGCTGGGTAAAACCCTACGGGACCATACACCTCATCGTCGGCTGCCGCTGGTGAGGACTCAAGCCGACCTGTCGCCCTCTCAGGCTCCATCGCTCGCTCCTCCCACCCCTCAGAGGGATGTCTGCACACTAGGGTGGGCTTATTTACCGCACTAGCCTGGGCCCTCAGAACTAGGCAACATCATAACCTCTCGCCTCAATCGGCGAACCTTATTCTCCCAATGGTATGAGGGATACCTTGGGCCATTCCCGGGCTTTGCTAAACGACACCGCCTGGCTACACAAGCACCGAACGGAGTTAGCGTTGAAGCCAGGAAAAACTTGCACTCTTTAAAGATAACAATTTCAATGCAATTTATTGAATACAGCATCACACAATTCATAACTTCATATAATTTTATGTCATTATTTTTAAAAGAAAAAGATACATATTTATTAGCACTAATATAGAAAAAAAAATCTCTTCTTTAAAATATAACCAAGCTAACCTGGCCACCATTTCCTTGAGGAGCTTGAAAAGGGAGGGTTGGTGGAGCCGCATCGGGGGCATCTTCCCAAATCTCGTTGTTGCATTGTCGTGACGTGGGCGGTATCGCTGGGCAAGTGCGAGACTTCTGGCTGTGAGAGTAGCTTCAAATCCCAGCAAGGAAACAAAACATATAACTCTTCAAGGGGGTTATGACATCTCAATTTTGGTCGACATGTACATGTGCCAATTCACTTCAAAAACATCCCCAAATTCAACTTGATGATTGCACATAAGTTATGTGTCAAGAGCACAACCAGTTCCAAGCATAGGTCTCCTGACCCTTTATCCAAGTGCCTCATACATATCACATGTAGGCATAACACAATCTACAAAAGATTTCCATATACATGTGACCATTCACATCACATATATCATATATTGCCAACTCCATCATTTCTAGATGTCTCTTGATCTCATGAAAACCTGCTTTCAGATTCCGACAACTCACAAGGCAAAAGATGACATATGGCATGTGTACAACATATTCATGTGATTTTTTTTTTTAAAAAAACTCCATGTCTAGAATCCAAAATCCAACCAAGTAGCTTTTTACAAAATAAAATCCAAGTCCCAGAAACTCTTTGTATTTTTGATGCTTCCCTATTCCAAGACTCTCCAAAACCATAAAAACTTTCAAAGCCTTCTCCTCCCCAAACCCCAACTCATTGAACAAGGATTTGTACGCCCCAGTAGCTCTCCTTGGGGAGCACCTGTTCTTTTCCAAAAAAAGAAGGACGGGACTCTCCGCCTCTGCATAGATTATCGAGGGCTCAATCAAGTCACTGTCAAGAATAAGTATCCTATCCCTCGCATCGATGAACTTCTTGACAGGCTTCATGGGGCCAAAGTCTTCTCAAAAATAGATTTGAGGTCTGGTTACTATCAGATCAAAGTCAAGGAAGCAGATATACCCAAAACAGCCTTCAATACCCGTTATGGCGTCTATGAGTTTACTGTAATGTCATTCGGGTTAACCAATGCTCCTACAACCTTCAACCGCCTAATGCAAGATATATTCCGTCCTTACCTGGATGAATTTGTGCTTGTTTTCTTTGATGACATCTTAATCTACTCCAAATCAATGGAAGAGCATGAGGAGCATGTACGTAGAGTTCTGCAATTGCTGCGCAGACACAAACTCTATGCCAAGAAGAGCAAATGTACCTTCTTTACTCATCAAATTGAGTATCTTGGATTCATCGTCTCCAAAGATGGCATCTCAGTAGACCCTGCCAAGGTCAAGGATATTCTAGAATGGCCACCCCCTAAATCAGTTCGTGAAATTCGTGGGTTCTTGGGAATCACGGGTTGGTATAGGATTTTTATCAAAGATTATGCCTTGGTAGCTGCACCCTTGACAGATCTTCTTAAGAAGGATTGCAAAATAGTGTGGCTGCCAATCCATCAAAACAGCTTTGATCAGCTGAAAGTCATTATTACTTCTGCCCCAGTCTTAGAGCTTCCTGATTTCTCCAAGGAATTTGAAGTGGTTACCGATGCTAGTAGTCTAGCACTTGGTGGTGTCTTAGGCTAAGAAGGAAGACCAGTCGCTTATACTTCCCGCAAGCTGAAGCAATATGAAGCAAACTATGCCACCCATGATTTGGAGCTCTTAGCAGTTGTTCATTGCCTCAAATTATGGAGACATTATCTCTTGGGAGGCAAATTCCAGCTTGTAACTGACCACAAAAGTCTAAAGTGGATCTTCACCCAGCCTAACCTCAACATGCGACAAAGGAGATGGATTGAAATTCTACAAGAATATGATTTCGACATCAAATTCCGCCCTGGGAAAGATAATGTGGTAGCTGATGCACTTAGCCGCAAATCTTTCTTGAATGCAATTTCAATGCCAAATAATCCCATACTGGTCAAGGTGGAAGAAGTCTCATCTCATGACCTAGATTATCAGAGGATGATAAAGTTAGTAGAAGAAGGGGGACATTCAGAGAAAGAGAAGAATCTAATCAAGGGATACTCCACTCATGAAGGAAGCCTCTACTTCAATCACAGGCTATGTATCCCTAAGGATCCTGCTTTAAAGAAACTAATCCTCCATGAAGCTCATGATAGCCCTGCTGCAGGACACCCAGGTTATGCAAAAACATTAAATGCGGTAAGAAGGAGTTTTCATTGGGCAGGCTTGAAAAATGATGTGCTTCGGTACTTGAAACAATGTCTCTCATGCCAAAGGATCAAAGCTGAAAGGGTCAAGATGCCTGGAAAGCTTCAACCCTTAGATATTCCCCAAATGAAGTGGGAATGCATTAGTATGGATTTTGTCACAAGTCTCCCCACTATTCACGGAGGATATGACTCCATTCTAGTAGTAGTGGACTTACTTACCAAAGTAGCTCACCTTATACCAGCAAAGAAGACCTTCAAAGCTTCTGATGTTGCTCGAATTTTCATCAAGGAAGTCCTCAAACTTCATGGTCTCCCAAAAAGGATAGTAAGTGATCGGGATTCTGACTTCACCTCAAAATTCTGGCAGTCTTTATTTCAAGCTCTGGGGACTCAACTTTGCTTTAGCACAGCTTATCATCCAGAGACCGATGGCCAGACTGAGAGAGTCAATCAAGTAATTGAAGACATTCTCAGAGCATATTGTGGACGGGAACCCAGAAGGTGGATTCAATACCTTCCTCTGGTAGAATTTGCCTACAATGCGTCTTATCATCAAAGCATAGGAATGTCACCATTCAAAGCACTCTATGGGCAAGAATGCTTGTCTCCTCTAAATTTCTCTGATCCGACCATAAGAGTTGAGGCATCCAGGAAAATGCTCGAAGAGATGGAGGAACAAACCAAGGCTATCCAAAAGGATATTAAAGCTGCCCAAGATCGACAAAAGCATTATGCTGACACCAAGAGGTCTGAAAGGATCTTCAAGGAAGGAGACAAAGTTCTTCTACGAGTGCGACCCAAACGAAGTTCTCTATCACTTGGGAAATATAAGAAGCTCAGCCCTAGGTATTGTGGTCCTTATACAGTTATCAAGTGTCTAGGTAAAAGTGCCTATAAACTGCAACTCCCAGCCCATATCAAAGTCCATAATGTATTTCATGTAAGTTTGTTAAAGCCATATGTCCGCAGTCTCGATCATATTCTTGATGATGAACAAGTTGTAATCCCTACTCAAGGAGTCCTTGAATTACAGCCCAGTAGCATCATAGATTCTAGGGAAAGGCAACTTCAAAATAGAACTCTTGTAGAACATCTAGTTCAGTGGAAAGATTACCCTGAAGAGGATGCAACTTGGGAAGATGAAGCTACACTCTTAAAGGATTATCCCCAATTCATGACGAGATGAGGACATCTCGATTTCTTTAAGGGGGGAAGGATCTAACGTACCCATCTTCACTAATAAAGAAATGTCCATGTAATTATGAGTTTTTATGGTATAAATATCAATGATTTTATTATTTGAGTCATTCCTACTTAGAATCTTCAAATTCTGAGCCCAAATTTGGAATCTGCGTGCGATTTTACCCTAATATAGGATTTTACAGCATCCAAAACGGACACCGGATCAAGCCTATACGCTAATTTCAATCATTTTAGTTAAAAAACGGCGACCTTTAAACCTTAATAAATGCACGACCGCACGTCCGATTGACGAATGGTCTGAACCCCTGCGACCAAGAGAACCTCCCGGACAAAAAAAAAATTTCGACCCCCGGGGCGGTCCGGCACGCAAATCGAGGCGGGCGCCCGAAATTTGGATACCACGCCCCAAAATTTGGTCCGTACACACTTACTAGGGTGCCCGTACAATGGCCGCCCAAGAACCAAAGGACGGCCGCCCACTGTATGGTCCACGCGCACCCTTAGGTGGACACCCAGACCGGATAAGGTACATGCGTACCACTCCTTTCCCAGACAACCGACACCGTACCTTTCCCGTAGACCCATGCAGCCCCCTGATCCATAGCCTTTGAAGGTACACCGTCCTTTCGTCCTTGCTTTGCGCAGCGCCCGCACCCTCTCCCCTCAGCTATATAAACCCACGGGCTGCTCCTCAGTCGGCACGCATTTCTGTGTAGCGTATGCCCTGTTGTGCCGCCGTCCGTACCGCCGTAGCGTACTTGCTGCAAGTACAGCCGCCCTTGCAGCCACCCCTCTCACACCCCCTCATTTGGCTCTTTTCAGATAAGCCAATTTTCCTCCACCCTCCTCTTGCTATGGGCCAGTGTCCTTGACTCTCCCCCCCCTCCCCCCCCCGTGTGAATAGACTTACAGAGAGGCTTGCAGCAACCCCTCCCAGTCCTCTCCACGTTTTTGCCTTTGCCCTTAAGGACATCTCACAATTCCCCCCCCCCATTTGCGTAGACTTTAGTAAGGGATTTTTGACTCAAGCGAGGGTTCGTGTGCCATATTCTTTTGCTCATACGGTGAGCAAACGAGCTCGGAATTCAGATCCGACTGAAGCGTTTCGATCGCAGCAGCGATCTCTACAAGGCGACGCCTAAGATGGCCTCATCTCGGAAATGGCAAAATATTGCCTCAAGAGGGGTACGTAACAACGAGATGGAGGGAGATGCGCCCAATGCGGCTCCAGTCCTCCCTTTTCAAGCCCCTCAAGGAAACGGTGGCCAGGTTAGCTTGGTTAACTTTCAAAAGAAGAGATTTTTCCTTAAATTAGTATTAATGAATGGTGTCTTTTTCTTTTAAAATGAGGACATAAAAATTATATGAAGTAACGACTTATGTGATGTTGTATTCGATAAATTGGGTTGAAATTGTTTTCTTCATGAATTGTGAATGCTATATTTAGAAAATTACATTGAAGTTGTTATCTTTAGAATTCAAGATTTTTTTTGGCTTCAACGCTAACTCCGTTCCGTGCTTGTGTAGCCGGGCGGCATCGTTAGCAAAGCCCGGGAATAGCCCAAGGTATCCCTCATACCTTTGGGAGAATAAGGATCGCCGATTGAGGCGAGAGATTATGAGGCTGCCTAGTTCTGAGGGCCCAGGCTAGTGCGGTAAATAAGCCCACCCTAGTGTACAGACATCCCTCTGAGGGGCGGGAGGATCGAGCGATGGAGCCTGAGAGGGCGACAGGCCGGCTTGAGTCCTCGCCAGCGGCCGACGAAGAGGTGTATGGTCCCGTAGGGTTTTGCCCAGCATGTAGAGGCTGGAAGGCCGAATTCTAGATCATCGGCAGAATAAGAATAAGAGAGCCAGTTTGGCTTGTATGGAATTGGTTCATGTATAAACTTTTTATATAATTACATCTTGTCTTTGGTATGATTGTATTGTGTAAGAAGGCTGTTTTAACGAACCTTGTGAAGAAGGGCCCTAATTAAGGAATATGCTTATTTATGTCAAACAGTGTGGTAGTATTAATTAGAAAATAAATTGATGCGTGAGTAGGGTGGAAAGTGGGAGGATGGAATGCCCTGACGGCACCATCCTACGGACGGGTGGACCCGATTAGTCGGGTAGCTTTCCAACAAATTAAGTGAAAGCCCTACGTTAGATAGTTAGGTTCTTGGGCAACTCTATTCTAGAAAACTAGGTCAGCGGCTGTGCCTTGCATAAGATGAGGAAAAAAGCGTTGTCTCTAGATATCAAGTCTAGTAGTTGCCCAATTTATGATCAATTGCCCTATGGGTGATTTGATGTTTAGGGAATCACGCTCCCCCTACAGGATAGAGCTAGGTCATACCTATGAATCGTATCCTTGAATCTCTACAGGGTCAAGGTATCGATGAATAGGAAATTTTTCCCAAGATAAGACTTAGCGGACTATCTTAAGTGTTTCTCCCAATTTTAAAAGGGAGGAACCTTACATCCCCAGCATTCTTGACATAAAACAGTCATTTAAAAACATGTCATAATGTAACATACCCATCTTCACTAATAAAGAAATGTTCATGTAATAGATAAATTTATGAGTTTTTATGGTATAAAAATCAATGATTTTATTATTTGAGTCGTTTCTACTTAGAATCTTTAAATTTTGAGCCCAAATTTGGAATCTACGCGCACTTTACAGCATCCAAAACGGACACCGGATCAAGCTTATACGCAAATTTTAGTCATTTTAGTTAAAAAGCGATGACCTTTAAACCTTTAAAAAGCGTTGACCTTTAATAAATGCACGACCGGGCATACGATTGACGAACAGTCTGAACCCCAATGACCAGGAGAACCTCCCGGCAGATTAAAAAAAAATTTATCCCCCAGGGCGGGGTCCGGCACGCAAATCGAGAAACCTTACAATTGGTATCAAAGCCGATCTTAGCTCTTAGGAATTGCCATTTAAGGACTGTTTTGCAATGATGGCAACATCATTTCCCCAAGGTAACAGAGGAAATCAAGGCCATGGAACCCCTATCCACCAAGGTGTAAGAGGCGGTGGGCGTGGTAGAGGCCACGGAGGGGCAGTTGCTAGGACCGCCTATATTATAAGTGAAGAACCGACCTTGGAAATGGCTGAAGAAGAGCGCGCCACCGTCCATGCGGAAGTAGAACACCAAGGTCCAAATAAACAATTTGGTGTAATCCAAACCCCAGCCACTCATCACAGTAAGCCATTTCAGCTTTTGATTGATTGTGACAGTACCCATTCATTTCTTTCTCCTAGGTGTTTGCAAAAATTGAACTTGAGTCAAAAAACAGCTAGAAGAGTGACTGTAGAGTTAGCCAGTGGAAAAGAAGTATCTCGCCACTCTATAGGAAACCTTGATTTTGGATTACCTTGAGACTACTTGCTGCCTTCTTATAGTTTTCCCTTTGTAGAGACCCTGACAGAATCAGCAAATTGTTTCGGCCATAACTCTCTGATAAAAACTCACAATATGGTCATATAACCAGTTAAAAGAACCGGAAGACATCTAGTCTACAAGTTAGCGTGGGTAGAATAGGCAAAAACGTCTGTATATAGCCACAAATGCGCTATCTTTAGAAACGCGTTGTTTTTTCACATTTTTAGTATGCATGGACTCTAAATGTGTAAAAGTACTCTAAATATGACCTCTTATCACCTAAATTCGAATTTCTATGTTTGGAGATACTTATCTCTTAATATAACTATTCTTGTCCTCTTATTTCCTTTAGGATTTTTAGAGTTAATATTTTTATTCTAACACTTTCCTAATGTTTCTAGCCTTATTGTCTCACTCTTCTCTAAGTACACTCTCTTTCCTTATTGATATCTATATTAAAAGAGACACATACATACATAGCTTGGGAGAGACCTTACAATCTCCCCCACTTAAAAGAGACACATACATACATAGCTTGGGAGAGACCTTACAATCTCCCCCACTTAAAAGATTCGAGATGTCCTCATCTCGCGAGCTGGGATAGTATCAAAGTAAATCCTCCTATCTCTTTCAAAGTGGTGTCCCCACTAGGTAGAAATCTTGTTTTATCTAAACATTGTTCCGAGTCCCTTATTTCATGTGTTTGGTTTGTTTTGTTGTGCCTCCAAAATGTCTATTATTCTAAAGTTAATTGGCCTTATTATCCTAATTTCATGCATCCATATACCTCTCATATGATATGAACCTTCGAATTCTTTATTCTATACCCCCATGTAATATGGTACTTAATAAATTGTCATGGAAAAATGTAAGGGAATCAATCCTTTACGCAATCTAACCTATGATAGCAATTTCATAATCTTAGAATCGTCTTGTGGAATACCTCTATTCATAATCTTAGAATCGTCTTGTGGAATACCTCTATTCATAATCTTAGAATCGTCTTGTGGAATACCTCTATTCATCATGCACATTACTTCACATGAATCTTGTACCAATCCTCTTCTATTTACTCATAGAAATACTTGTTGAATTCGGTTATCTTTAACCCAGCTATCCCTATTTGTTGAATTCGGTTATCTTTAACCCAGCTATCCCTATTTGTTGAATTCGGTTATCTTTAACCCAGCTATCCCTATTTGTTGACCTACTTTTTGCTCTAGCTCATGATTTCTTGTAGCCAGGGGTGGGCTTGACGTTCTTCTTGAATTAGGAGACCTCTTCTTGATTAACATGGAAGGACCATGTCGAGAAGGACCCATGTCCTTCTCGACACTTTCTATATAAAAAACTTTATCACAGTCTCTGGCTATAATTGTGGCTTCTGAAATAGAGGATGGTTTCACATTCTTGATGAGGTTATTCAAAGGTAGATTAAGCTTCCAAATGAATCGATGGAGAAGAGTTACCTCATCCATCTCTAGAGCAAATCGGAGAAGTTTAACAAAAGTTTGGTGGTATTCCCTTTTGGGGTTAGCTCCAAAAATTCATTCATTTTATCCTCTCAAAATCCTAGAGGACAAAACCTTCCACGAAGGTGTACTCTCATGGCATCTCATAACTGATTCTAGCTCCAGTGGTTAGATTCACAACAGTGCTTCCAACTAATTCGACATTTCTTATGATTTTTAGATGAGCAAGGGTGAACTTGCTTCTTTCATTATATCCATGAAAAGCTCAAAACTATCAAATACTTATCATAGCGCCACATCTAAAGGCACTCTGGGTTAATATATGTGAGATCTTATTTTTTTGAGAATTACACATTTGGTGTCTTGGGATTGACACATCCAAAGATTATCAGGATTAACATGTCTTAGGTGATTAGTTTTCTAAAAATTACACATCTAGTATCTTGGGATTAACACATCTAAGAGCATGATCCTCTGGGAATTACACATCCGAAGTTAGACCCATGTTTGTTTGAGATGGGTTCAAGATCTTGGATGATCGTCCTAGTGTAAAGTATCCAATGGATGACATTCACATGTCAACTATTCAAACCTTAATGGAGTTATAATCTTAATAATGGTGCATGATCCTCTGGGAATTACACATCCGAAGTTAGACCCATGTTTGTCTGAGATGGGTTCAAGATCTTGGATGATCATCCTAGTGTAAAGTATCCAATGGATGACATTCACATGTCAACTATTCAAACCTTAATGGAGTTATAATCTTAATAATTTATAATATGCGAACTAATGAGATATATCCTGAAAATTTCTCTAAACAAAGTTCTGGTCTATCCTTCTATTCAGTCTCTCACTAGTTTCTTAATTTGATCACCCTATGTTTTTTCTCACAAAAAGTTTTCTCCCCAATCTAATTTCTCAAATTTATTGTACAAATATCTTGCGTGTGCACCCCCAAGATACAAGCACAATTTCATAGGATGATTGTCTCAACATGTGAGCATATTCAAATCACTTCTATGGCCAGTAGAGATGATTGATTCGTCCTTATATGATAAACAATCACTTGTTTTAATCCCTTTACAGTTAACCTTTGAAAAACAAATCCTAGGAACTAAGATCGGCTCTGATACCACTTGTAAGGTTCCCCCCTTTCCAAAATAGGGGAAACACTTAAG
Source organism: Cibotium barometz (assembly GCF_041138505.1). Lineage (NCBI taxonomy): Eukaryota > Viridiplantae > Streptophyta > Polypodiopsida > Cyatheales > Cibotiaceae > Cibotium > Cibotium barometz. The sequence goes on along the minus strand of NC_141052.1, from coordinate 12,959,146 downwards.
ATAGTCCACTAAGTCTTATCTTAGAGAAAATTTCCTACTCATCGACACCTTAACCATACAGAGATTCAAGGATACGATAAATAGGTAAGACCTAGTTCTATCCCACAGGGGGAGCGTGGTCTTCTAAAAATCAAATCACCCATAGGGTAATTGATCATAATTTGGGCAACTACTAGTCTTAATTCCTAGAGACAATGCTTTTTTCCTCATCCATGCAAGGCACAGCCGCCGCCGGCCTAGTCTTCTAGAATAGAATTGCTCGAGAACCTATTTATCTAACGTAGGGCTTTCACTTAATATGTTAGAAAGATACCCGACTAATCGGGTCCACCCGTTCGTAGGATGGTGCCGTCGAGGCATTCCATCCTCCCACTTTCCACCCTACTCACGCGTTAATTTGTTTTCTCATTAATCCTACCACACTGTTTGACATAAATAAACATGTTCCTTAATTAAGGCCCTTTTTCACAAGATTTGTTAAAACAGCCTTTTTACACAATACAATAATGCCAAGACAAGATTTTTAAAAAAAAGTTTATACATGAATTAATTTCATACAAGCCAAATCGTCTTTCTTATTCTTTTCCTTTATACCGCCGATGATCTAGAATTCGGCCTTCCAGCCTCTACATGCTGGGCAAAACCCTATGGGACTATACACCTCATTGTCGACCGCCGCTAGCGAGGACTCAAGACGACCTGTCGCCCTCTCAGGCTCCATCGCTTGATATTCCCGCCCCTCAGAGGGATGTCTGCGCACTAGGGTGGGCTAATTCACCGCACTAGCCTGGGCCCTCAGAACTAGGCAGCATCACAATCACTCGCCTCAATCAGCAAACCTCATTCTCCCAATGGTATGAGGGATACAATGGGCCAACTCCGGGCCTTACTAACATCTCCGCCGTCCGACTATACAAGCACAAGAACGAGGCAGCGTCAAGGCAGGGAGAGTTGTACATGTACCTTAATTTAACCAAGATAACAATCCATTTACTCACTAAACCATAGGACTAGAATCCATGTTACCTTCTTAAGAAAACAATCCTTTTCACAAAGATTTTAGCATTTCAACTTGAGATTACGATAAGACATTCTTTATTAAGGTGTATGCTGTTGTTTAAACGAATACAAACTTTAAACAGTAAATCAATCAAATAAAATCACTATTAACAATTAATAGAGAAGCCAGGGCCGTACCTCAAACTTTAAATAGTAAATCAATCAAATAAATCACTATTAACAATTAATAGAGAAGCCAGGGCCGCACCTCAACCCCTAAGAATGATACATAATTGAAAAATAAAATATGTATATACCTTATAGAAATTTGTCGTTTATCGTTGCCTTTGCTCGTTAACAAGAGCTTTAGAACTTGACATATGCAAACCGAGGGAGCTTTCATAGGTCTTAAAGTTCCTGTCACTCCCCTAATTGGGAAGCTTAGGATTCATATCCAGGGTTATGTTGATTACGAGGATTTCTATATTTCTCCACTCCAGCACCAAGATGTCCTACTAGGCATGCCATGGTTTAGTCGTAATATGGGAGCCACACTTAAGTTCCTAGATAGAGTCATTTCTTTTCAGCATAGAGGTAGAGAAGTTAGCTTGCAAAGTTAATGATAAAGGGAATACAATCCCTATTGTATCCCATGATGCTTTTAAGAAATCAATAAAGTCGTCAGTTTCTGCTTACATGATTTTTGTTGAAGCTAACTCTCTAATGTCTAAGTCGAATAACTCTTCACAAGAAGAAGTAGACTTCAATGTATTTCTTAATGAGTTTTTGAATTGCTTCAGGATCAGGAGGGTACCCAGTCTCTCCGTGTACTCGGGTGATCAGTGCCTCCCTCATGTGGGGATGATGATCACAAAATTGATCTAATTCTCGGGAAATTTCCTCCAGCCACCCTATCATGTTTCTCTTGCCCAGCAAGAAGAAATAATGACTCAAGTAAATGAGTTGTTACAAAAGGGTATGGTAAGACCTAGTTCTTCACCCTTTTGTTCACCCATGTTGCTAGTGCAAAAGAAAGATGGCTCATACCGTATGTGTGTGGACTATCGCGCACTCAATAAGAACACAATCAAGAATAGATTTCTGGTTCCTCGAATCGAATATTTGTTTGATAAACTTCAAGGTTCTTCCTACTTTAGTAGGATTGACCTAAAAAGTGGATATCACCAAATCTGTGTAGCCCCGAAAGATGTTCATAAAATCGCTTTCTGCACTACATTTGGGTTATATAAATTTCTTGTGATGCCTTTTGGTCTCACAAATGCACCCGCCACATTCAACAGAATGATAGAACATATATTTTGTAAGCATCGTGCTTACACGAGAGTGTTTTTTTGACGACATTATTATTCACTCCAAGTCCCTAGAAGAACATAAAGAGCACCTTCATGCTATCTTTAATGAGCTTAGGGAAAACAAGCTCTATGTCAATGGTAAAAAGAGCGAATTCTTCTTACAAGAGATTAGGTATTTGGGCCACATTATCTCAAAAGAGGGCATCCACATGGATCCCAATAAGTTGAAGGTAATTGAGGATTGGCTCCAGCCTAGAAATCTTCATGAATTACGCAGCTTTATTGGTATGTGTTCGTACTATAGGAGATTCATCCAAAAATTATCTCTTATAGCAGGACCACTCTATGATTTGACAAAGAAAAAGGTCAAATTCCAATGGACTGCTAAGGAAAATGAAGCCTTTTTGAGGCTAAAGGAGAAGCTCATGACACAACCTGTCTTGGCGCTTCCCAACCTCTCCAAGCCCTTTGAGGTCCACTGTGATGCTTGTGGCGATTGCCTAGGAGCTGTTCTTCTTCAAGAAGGACATGCTATCGCATATGAAAGCCGCCGCCGTTGCAACCACAAGAACAAATGCTAGGAATCTATGAGAAAGAGTTACTTGCTATTATGCATGCTCTAGATTCTTGGAAACACTACCTGCCTGGGGCGCCTTTCATCCTTCGAACGGACCATCAAAGTCTCAAATACTTCATGACCCAGACCAAGCTGATGGATAAACAAATGAGGTGGGCTAACTTTTTATCGCAATTTCATTTTCATATAGCTCACATACCAGGCAAGCACAATTTAGTAGCCGATGCACTCTCACAAAGACCACGAGTAAATGCTGTGTCAATAGCTTACTATAATGACCTCACATCTATGGTAGAAATGTATGCTAGTGACCCCGATTTTGTTAATGTAACTTTTTATCGCAATTTCATATCACAGCAAAAGCATAAGGAAGCTGCTGAAAAGCATAGGAAGCCCCTTGAGTTCAAGGATGATGATTGGGCTTTGCTTAAATTCCCAAAAGCTCGCCTAAGACAACGCACAGGTAAGGATTGGCAGGGGATGCCCACAGGTCATCAAAAGTTTTATGCTAAGTTAGCACGACGTTATTATGGTCTGTTTCAAATTCTAAAAAGGCTTAATGAAATAGCTTATAGACTTAAGTTGCCATACCATTCGCGCATACATAATACATTTCATGTAAGTCTTTTGAAGCTGCCTTTTAAGGGTTCTCCTCCTACAGAGCCAATTACTGAAGACCCTCCATAATTTGACGAGCTCAAGGAAATACTTCAACCTGAAAGTATTCTCCGCCATGAAGATAATATGCTACGATCTGGTAAGGTACTTCGTAAATATTTAGTAAAGTTTAAAAATTATTCTTTTGATGATGCTAAATGGATGATGGAGACGCAGTTGAAAGATTCTATGTCCCTTGTACAAGCATATAACAAATCTAATCCCTTGTGATTCTCATGACTTATTCCATGTATATACAAGGTAATGCAAAGGTAATGAAATACAAACTTCTTTTTCAAGTTCATTGTCTTTTAAGTTTATTTTATGAACATGCATGTTAGGACAAACGCTTGCACAGCAGAAGCAGAGTTCTCTCTCTCAAGCACCAAATAGACTTGCAATCTATTGTGGAATGGTTTATGTGCTCTAGTTGTACATGCTTGCAGCAGTTTATCTCCCAAGTACCAAGTAGCCTAGCCACCTACTTTGGAATGGTGTTCTTAAGCTAAAAGTGGATCCAAAGCGCAATGTTTTTATCATGTTTTACTTCCCTTCTATACGACATAGTCAAGGATGACTATGATTTAAGAGCGGGATAATGTCATCAAAATTTAATTTTGATGCTTCCAAAATCTCCTTTTATTATTAAAATACATTATTGAGTCATGTAAAGGTGAACCGTGCACTCAAAATGTGATTTTAATGAATAAAAGCTGATTTTCTCTCTCTAGGTTAGAGAGAGAAAATGTACAAAAGTTCCATTAACATTCAAATATCATTCTTGATACACGCCATGGTCATTGTGTACTCAAAATGCCATTTTGATGCTTAATACATGATTTTCTCTCTCTAGGCTAGAGAGAGAAAGTGCTTGTAAATGCTATAAACGGAGCAAGGAAATAGTGGGGATGGTATGACGGGTCCTTGGGATGACAAAAGCATTAAAAGACATTTACAAGCCACTAGGAAAAATTCTAGTGAACTCGACATGATTTACAGGGCTCAAAACGGACTAGAAATGCCTCGAAACGGTCAATTACGGCTTTCCAATGGGCAAGGAACATGGGCAAATGGGCTGGGGGAGGTGGATTATGGTCCAACAGGGGGCCCATGGGCAAGGGAAGGGGCCAATAGGCTTCCCACAAGGAGGCACCTCATGTTGGGTGCATGAATGCATGCCATAAAAAGCTCTGCTTCTTGAGTGCAAATGTGCCTTTACCCTTGTGATAAGGTTTTGTTCGCAGTGTTTGAGCCATTTTTGGTGTTTTTCGACACTATTTTTGACTTTAAGTGTTGATGACCTTCATGTTTTTGTGAATGTAATGCCATGGCTGTGCTCTTCTCACCTAGCTGGACATGATGGTGTGCTTTTTTTTTCCATTTGAGCTGTCTTCTCCACAAACGCATTTCTAGAAGAAGTGACTAATTTTGCAATTGTGACTTCACAGTTGTGTTCCTTGTGCTCTGTACACATGCCAAATGTGTCTTTACATGCTATCTTTGCTAATTTTTGGTGGCCTTAAAGGGTGGGAATTGGATTTCTCACTCTGATTTGCCTATCCTACCCTCTATGTGCATCCTTGATGTGAAATGTTTGATGTAGGACTTGATTAGTGATGTAGAGGACATGGGAATTCTAAATATGCCATCACTTCACCTGTCTGGGCCTATTTCTTCAGAAACACGTTTTTGGAGGGACTTCATCATTTTTGACATGCAGTTACACTATCCTGTAGAGGTTGTCTTGGTGATACCATCCATGTGGTTTGTGTCCAAAATGACCTTTTTTTTACAGATAGGGGCAAATTTGGTGTTTTGGATAGTTTGTCCATTTTCTGTGTTTCCACCACCTTCTTATGTGTGGTTTTTTGCTATTTTTGGTTCTAATGTATGTGGATCATGTGCCCAAAGTCTCTATATCTGTGTTTGGTGAAGTTGATCCAGAAACATGTTTCTAGATCTTCCTTGACAGTTTGGAAAATTGAATGCATAGGTGTGATGGGTATGATAAGAACTACCCCTGAAATGATTTTCATGTGGTTTGGTGCATGTGTGTGAGAAAGTGTGTTTCTCGATTTTCCCCATACATATGCAGTGCATTTTCAATCAATGAGGTATACAAACTGTAGGGTAATGTATATAGGACGCATACCTCTCATCTTGCTCTGTGTGCAAGCCGTACGAGTTTGCGCAATGCTATGTCTCCACAAAGCTCTCTCTCTCTCTCTCTCTCTCTCTCTCACTCACACACACACACACACACACACACACACACACACACACACACACACAGAGAATGCAAATGAATTGTGACCTAGGCTTCTACATGCATATACCCACAAACTTGCTCGGAAATCACATCTCAATTTTGTGCATCAATGCCTCTACTAGGTCTTGTGGTCATGCACAATCTCAGACGATGCGTCATTTGGAGCTTTGGGGCATGTGTTAGCCCAATTTTACCGTTTGGTGTTGTGGTAGATAGGTGAAAATTTAAAGTTGCTCCAAATCATGCTCAAACTTTCCTGTTGCTTCTCCGCATGATGAAGATCAGGCATTTGTAGTGGAAACAATTTTTTGGCCTTCTTGCCTCTTTTTATTAAATTTTTAGCAGAAAATAGCAAAAAAAAAGCCATAAATCACAAAATAAGCAAAAAATACCACTAGAAAATTTCCCAATAATCATGAAATTTAAGCAAAACATTTGATGGTCTTAAGTTTTTGTGCTCATTTTGTCTTTTTTGAGCTAAAATATTAAGTTAGGATTACAAACTAGCAATGTATGGCACCTTGAGTGCTTACTCACACCTAGGGGCTCATGTAAAGTGGTCCCTCATCATTGTTAAGTGTTGTGTGTGGCCTATTATAGCCCGATTTAGCAAAAATTACAACAAAATTGCCCTTTTTCTTTTGTTGGTTGGTTTGCTTTAGTATTGACAGTCTCCATTGGATGCAATTGATTGGCATACCTCCCCCCCACCTGTTCTAAGTCATCTTGACCTATTGGTTGTGAAGGCGTGCGTGCATGGGTGGTGGTGAGACGGTGTCTAATGCATGGCCGTGTAATGTGGCCCTATATGTATACGCAATCAATGCATGTATAAAGAGTGTGCGGTGCAAGAGAAGGGTCTTGGATTAGTTTGGTCCAAGGCTTCTGTTTGGCGAGGTTCTTGAAGCAAGAATTCCTTCTATTTTTTTCAATATTGTTATAACTAAAGATATAACCAAATTGGCGTGCGTGATTGGTAAGAGTAAGAGTTAATCTTGGTTGTCCGTCGTCATGTTAAACCACTCAAGTAGCTTCTTTGGTTGCATTGATTGGTAAGAGTAAGAGTTGATCTTGGTTGTCCGTCATGTTAAACCACTCAAGTAGCTTCTTTGGTTGCATTGATTGAGGAAGAGTCGAATGTTGTTTGTTAAATAATCATTGATTTGGGCACCCATTTGCCTTTCTCCTGCCTAGTGGCTTTCTTTTGAGGCTTGGCAATAGGAAGAGTCTTCTTGGCTGATTTAGTCCTGTCTCCTCTAGTTTTGATGGCTTGAATTCTACTTTTGGTTGCCATACTTGTCGTTTGATTATGGCTTTTGATGGTACAATGGGTCTTGTTGATGAGGACCTTTCTCTGCAATGATATGGTTGTTTTGGCACCCATAAGTGTGTGGTGCCCTCATAGTAGCCTTGAGCTTGTAAGGTGTTCTTTTTGACCCATTGGCTTTTCTTTAGTTGTGGAGCCCTCTTGTTTGTTGAATGCGTCCATTCTTTGCGAGTGAAGGGCTCTTGCTTTGTTATTGGCCTTGTTGATACTGATTTGGCTTGAAGTTTTTGTGGCCTCTTTTGTGAGACAGGAATGAGACCTTTAGGTATCCAAATCCATGTACTTACCTATTGAGCCTCCTTTAGATTCCTCGAAATCCAAAGTCTTATACAAATCCATATGTAGGAGTGACCCTCTTGCACCTCTGTGTATTGCTTTGGAACCCATATGGATGTGGTCATGTGGTCTTTTGTTGGGTCTTTCCAGCCCGTGTTACTGGAGCTATTTCATGTCAAATGGAGGACTTTTCCTTGTTGGATTCAAAGATAGTCTCTTTATTTTATTTGAAGGTTGTCGGAGTAGCACTCCCTTGAAATGAATGACTCAAAGATTTTTGTGTTGTTGACCTCAAAGTCAATGCCATCTTTCTGCCAATTTGTAGATGAATTGTATGTTCTTTACCATGGCGTCCCCAAGAGCATTGGTGAATTCATTCGTCCTGGCTTCATGACATAAAATCTATGAGGCACATTAGTTTGACTAATAAATACATCCAAATTATCGCATATAATCATGATTTGATAAGTATGATTAACAAGTATATAGAAGATAGAGATTTTGCCAATGTGATAAGATATCTAGAAAATAACGTATCACAAAAACCATTCTCACTTAATGAAGGATTCTTATTGCATGGCTCTAAGATATGCATAACACAAGATCTTTGTGATAAGGTTATGTACAAATCCCATGCTTACGTGGGACATCGTGGTATACAAGCTATCACAAATGCAATAGAAGCGTATTTCTATTGGCCTTGACTAAAAAAAGACATCCTAGACTATGTATCCCAATGCCTGGTATGTCAAAACATAAAGTATGATATCGAGGAAAAGCATGAGGTTTGTTGCAACCACTCCCCATTCCCAATGTTCCATGGGAAAGTATAGAGATGGATTTCATTTTTTGTTTACCAAAATTTATCCATGTGGATACAAGAATACAGACCATTGTGGATTGCTTTACTAAACAAACACATTTCATCCCTATTAAAAACACTATTAAAGTGCATCATATGGCAACCTTATTTATTTCCCAAATATTTAAGTATCATGGATTGCCTACATCAATAGTCTCAGATAGAGATCCCAAGATGACAAGTCTATTCTGGCAAGGGCTATTTGAGAATTTAGGCACAAGGCTCAATTTCTCTTTGGCTTATCACCCTCAGACAGATGGCCAGAGTGAAATTGTGAATTCCACAATTCTAGATCTGTTAAAGAACTATATGGGAGAGGTAGCACAAAGGAACTAGTGGAAACGTATCTACCCTTAGTAGAGTATACATATAATGATACAATACATACATCCATTGGTAAGGCTCCTTTGAGGTAATTGAAGGTCATCCTAAGCCTCTTCTTATCTTAAAAGTAAAGGATAACAGTTTTGCTACTGATGAATACGTACGAGACATACAAGATGCTTTCCAAAAGATAAGGGAAACCATACATGCATCATAGCAAAAACAAAAGAGGGTTGCTGATAAGCATAGAAGGCCACTAGAACTTAAATATGATGATTGGGTTTTGCTCAAATTCACAAAGGCTTGTTTAAGGCAAAGAACGGGTAAGGATTGGAAAGGCAAACCTACAGGACATAAAAAACTCTACGCTAATCTCGTAAAGCGGTACTTTGGACCTTTCCAAGTCCTTGAGAGGAATAATGAGACCTCCTATCCTCTTAAGTTACAGGAGCATTGACATATTCATTATGCTTTTCATGTTAGTCTTCTTAAGCCATACAACGGCACACCGCATATGGAGCCTATACAAGAAGATCCTCTTGAATTTGATGAACAAGAGGAGATCTTACACCACGCTCATCCTTAAACATGAGGACAATGTACTACGAAGTGGTAAGGTAATTCATCGTTATGTAGTTAAGATGAAGAATTACCCTCATGAACATTCCAAATGGATGCAAGAGCCTCAGCTCAAAGACTCTATTCCATTGCTGGAAATTTTTACACGAGCTAGACTACGTAGTATAGGCTTCTCGATGTAGTACTTGACATTAATACAAGGTGTTATTCTCTCTTTCATTTGTTTTATGAATTGTTTTTAACGTTAAGTGAAGCTTAAGTATGCATGTAATGTTAAGTAATGTGCACAAGAAGACTTATGAATCATCTTTAGCGTTGGTAACGCCACCTAAAGCACCTTCTAGACTAGCCATCTAGTCAAGGCAAGGATTAGGCACTCACATGTGGATCCCGACTGACAATGTGGCTACATTTTTCCCAAAACGCCTTTTAGTCAAGGATGACTAAGGGTTTAAGGATGGGGTATGTCATCAAAATTTATTTTGAGAAATTTCTAGCTTCACCATGACTTTCTCTCTCTAGAATTGGCCCTTCTAGAGAGAGAAAACCTACAAAGCAACTATAGTAGGCAGCAAGGAAGTGCATGGGGGAAATATTAGGTACCCAAAGAATAATACAATCTGCAAAAGTGCCTAGAAAATCTTACCAAGACTTCACCATACTTTACAGAAGTCAAAATGGGTAAGAAATGACCTTGAAACGGACAAATTATGGCTTACGGAGTGGGAACGGGGGTTGAGGTCATGGGCACATGGACAAAGTCAGCCGATCTTGGACTAAAGGATGCCCAATGGTCCTTTCTATGGTGGAAAACCAGACCCAAAGTAAGGTGCCCCCCATGTTGGAGTGCTCACCAAGCAAAAAAAAACACCTTCTCTCTCTAGAACTACTTAAAATAGGCTCCCTGGTGCTTTTTCCTAACTCGTCTGCATGTAGACATCATACTGGGAAGCCAAGAGATAAATTTTGCATGCAAGAGGGTGCTACTAAAAGCTCTCGTCATCCTCTACATGCTTGGTAGCATAACTTTTTCTTCCTCTTCATGCTTAGTCTCAATTTTACGTATCTATATACTAGTATTAAGACAAGTCCTTGAGAAAGGCACTCTCCCTTCTCTCTGTAGGAACCCCATGTTAATTTGGCTTGCGAGATCCAAAAGGGCAACAAAACATGCAGGTGCAGTAAAGAGGACACAAAATTGTTGGATTATGGAGCTCATAGCCTCCATAATCCACTAGTGTAAACCCGCTTGTTTAAAGCAAGAAACATGTAAGTATTTACTCACGCTTGTCGTAAAAGAAGAAGTACAATTCCTTTTGAGGGGGGTTTGGCCTTATATATCTAGCATTCACTATACGCCATTTGTGCATTAATTTAATTATCATTTAATCTATGTTTCTTTCAATTCTTATGATGCATGTAGAAATTATTTAAGGCAATTAAAATCCACCATGAGTGCTGTATTATGTTGTGTGTGCGTATATGCAAAAGAATCATGCATAAATTTGCATAAATCCATCACACAAAAGTCTAGTAGTTGAAGTGTGTGTGTGTGTGTGTATGGAAAATCCATGTGAAAGTGTATGGAAATTCTATGTGTGTGTAGAGAATCTACCATGTTTTATTGATGGCATAATTACACATGTAGGCACCACACATGCATCGCATAATTGATGCATGTGCGAGTGGATCTTTCTTAATTTCATTGCATGCTCCTAAAGGAAGCCATACAAGGAAACATTAAGGGATAGCTAAGCAAATTAGTTCAAGGAATTGCCATAACCGTTATGTGTAGATATTATCTAAAAGAATCTATTTGGCTACCATAGCAATAATTCTGCAATCCTTTTCTTAAACTATAAGTTCAATAATGAATTAATGCACTATTTTGGTTTCATAGTCTGTGGCTAGAGTATACTCTGACGTTTTTTTGGATGATTTGCCAAATGGTCTCCCTCCATCTAGGGTAGTCAATCATCCTATTGACCTAGTAGCGGCGGGTGATAAGCTTGTGGTTGAACTGCCGTATAGACTTAGTCATTCCGAGGCCATAGAAGTAGAATGCTAGTTGGCAAAAAACTTGAAGAAGGGGTTTATTTGCCCTAGTTCTTTGTCATGGGCTTTGCCCATTCTTCTTGTGAAGAAAAAAGATGGGTCTATGTGCATGTGCATAGACTACCATGGTCTTAATTAGATCACAGTACGGAATAAGTATCCCTTACCTAGAATAAATGAGCTTTTTGACCAGCTTGGGGATTCACCAAGATTGACCTTAAATCTGGATATCATCAGGTACAAATAAAGGAGCAAGATGTGCCAAAGACGGTGTCCCAAACTCACTTTGGGCACTATGAGTTTATGGTGATGCCTTTTGGCTTAACCAATGCTCCAGCAAAGTTCATGTTTCTCACGGACTCTATTTAACGGTCGTACCTAGGCAAGTTTGTGGTCATTTTTCTTGATGATATCCTTAGTTAATCAGCATCACCATTAGTTCCCTTATTTTTCCTTTCCTTTTTCATTCAAGCTAATTACATTTATTGCTTGCTCTCCCTCATTATCTCTTAGAGGTGGAACTTTTGTGATAGGTTGAGGTGCTGCTAGTTGCCTCAGAATTTGTGGTTGCATGAGTGGAGGGGTTTGTTTCTTATTTGGAGGTTGTAACAATGCTAGAGGCCTCATTCCTAGAAGTGTAACTTGTTCTCAGCCACCCCATGGCAATGCATTACCACCAAGGTATGTTCTTAGACCTCACCATAGTTGTAGTAAAATACTCCATTCTTGGCAACAATCTTCATTGAGGTGAAGCATTAGGACCTCTTTTGATAGCAAGTAAGGGAGGCTATTGCACATGAGTACCTTGCACAAGATTGATGGACAAGTTATGCAACAGATTTGTTATCTTTGGAGTAACTCTAGATGTGGATTGTCAAAGATAATAGGTTGTGTAGGAGGTAGTGGCTCATTAAAATCCATCATTGATGTGGTGTGAGGTTGCTCCATCCTTGACACTTGTTTTAAGAATTGCACCTTGCAATCCTTTAGTTTAGCCCATTGCAAGGCTTCTTCAAATCTATGTAGAATTTTTCTTTTCACCTTCTCTTGCTGCAAAGACAGAGAGCGTAATGAGAAACTTATCCTTCTATAGAAGCTGAGTGGCCCTTTCTCCCTTAGGTAAGCTAGCTTCATGTTGAGCCCATAGCTTTTTGAATTGTGCTTGATATGATCCAAGTGTGGATTGTTAAAGCAAAGAAAGCTTATGCCATAGCTACTCAAGGTTGTCACCTCCACCGTATTTGGAGAGAAATGCCTCTTTGAGGTTATCCTCTTTTTTTCTCTCTCTTTTACTAAGCACTAAAACCAAACCTTTACTTCTTGTTGAAGGACAAGGGGATAAATCCCTAATCTTAACTCCTTCTTCATCTCTCCCAGATACTAGAAACGTTATCTCCAAATCATCAAGGAAATTGCTAGCATTCTGATACCTCTTCCCATAAAAACTAGGTAAAACCATTTTTACTAAACAAAGACCTTAAATATTATCCTTCTTTAAAGCAAAACAAATATGTTTACGTTAAAAGAAAGGGAGTAGATTATAAGTGGGAGGATTAAAGGATTTATAAAGCATTTATGGATGCTAACTTCTCTTTCCCAAAAGGATTTCTTAGGGTGACTTGAAATGTAATATTGGTGCATATATAGATACATATTCTTTGTCATGTAGATGGAATGATATGCCCTGAGATGTCTCTAGTGTTGAAATTTGAGCATAATGATGAGCTATGGTGGATCAAACACTAGAATCAACATCATTAACAAAGTGATTAGCAAATGATTAAGACATAATTAGTGAATAATTAGCAAATAGATTAATGTAGGCATGGATACTCAAAAACCAGCAAATTCTCATTAGGGCTATGCCTCAATTTATAGAGTTTACATCAAGCATCTAATCCCATTGATTTCTCCATGATTCACTCCCAGAATATCTCCACCTCTTGCCTGATTCTCTCCACCTCTTCTCTTTTCCCTGAATATCTCCCAGAATATCTCCATACTCCTAAATTCCCTCATGCTACCCTTTATTCTCTCCCAGTAGATTCTTCTAACCTTTTCACAGGTTCTTTCACAATTACATCTTCTCTTTTACAGCCTCTATCCAAGAGCTTGTTCCCATACACACCCTATTCACTTGTATTTTTCAACACCTCCCCTCAAGTGAATAATCCTAGCACACCTAGACCCTATATCAAGTTTCCCTCTTACTTGATAGCCCGCGACTAGTGCCTCAAGTCCCTAAACTCCATAGTCCTTGACACACTCTCTCTCTATGTGTCCAAGGCTACTATAAGTGCCCGCGACCTTGACTAAAGTGCTCACACATACATCTACCACGTGGCCTACATCATCGGTGGCTCAGAGGTGGTTTTACTTTGTTGGGGCAGGTTACATTGGGTTGTGGGGTCTCTCTCTCTCTCTCTCTCTCTCTCTCTCTCTGAAAAGATGATCCGACTCCACTTCCCTTGGAGCCTCCATGAAGTTTGCCGATGTCGTTCCTTCTTCACTGGGTTTGCTGTAGCAGTCTCTCGCCATGTGTCCTAGCTTTCCACATTTGTGGCAAGTGAAGGTCCTCCCTCCTACTCTGCCTCTTCCTCGTCCTCTTCCTCGAGAGAATCCTCCTCGGGTGAAGAATGCTTTTTCCTCTCCTGCTGTTGAGTCGAGCCCTTTCTTCTCTTTGCCTCTGCTCTCTTGCTCTAGTAGAGCTGCTTCTATCTCGTGTATCTTCAGTTCAGGTACATTCTTTAGTGTTGCTACAATGTTTTCATAATCTCCTTTGTCCACACTCTTCAAAAGTACAGCTAATGCTTCATCATCTTCTACCTTTTTGCCAATAGCTGCCAGCTGTTGCTTAATGCTTTTATATTTGTTCAAGTGTGTGATTAAAGGTTCACTTTCCTTCATGTCCAGTTTGTAGAATTGCATTAACAAATTTATCTTGGAATTTTTTGCTTGTGTACCAAATAATTTATTGAGTTCATCCCATGCATCTTTTGCCCACTGTATCCCTGTGATATGATGAATGATTTCATCATTTAAACTGAGTGCAATAAGTCCCAATGCTTTTTCATTCCTACTCTTCCACTCATTTTCTCCTCTCTCTGGGTATTCATCTCTCCCTTCAACTAATCCCCACAGATTTTTCCTCATCAGCAAATACATGGTTTTTGTCTGCCATGTATAAAACTGTTCCCCATTAAATTTGGCTATTTCCTGTGCTGAATTCATGGTGATGTGAAGGGGGTCTTACCTCTTGATCCAAATTCAAGATTCAAGGGCAGTGTCTACCCTTTTACAACTCAATCTGGTATTTAATAGATGATTACAACAATTTTATCAGCATAAAATCACCAGAAATTACATTAAATTGAGGGTAACTAATTTGTACGGGATGGTTGGAGTATCAAACCAACTCCGATTTGAAATCTGAAGTTATAGGGATCTGTATCAGATACCTAATGGTTAATTTGAACCCTCAATTGCACCAAAGTACAGTGATTAGCACTGATTAATCACTGATTAGCAAATTAATGCTCTGGTTTGTGTGCAAAAAATAGAGTATGCGGGGAGTCCAGATCTGGTGCCTTCCACTTCAAATGAGCTCAAATGCATTCAAAGGCATCAATAGCAATGAGTCTAGTAGAGGATTAAGCCAAGAAACATAAGATTTGACCAAATAATGAAAGCTTAATCTCTGTTTTACCAAAGTCACCTGCAGATTTGATGAAGAGCTTTGATCTCAATGTAGACTTGATGAAATTGAATTTTGTCTTCACCAGCTTGTAGAGCATGCTTGAAAACCCCCGGGGCTAAGAGGAATTAGACCCATTTGATTTAATGAAGTAGAAATCATTGATTTACTGCAGAAAAACGTAGCTTTTTAATCAGCAAAAATCGGGAGCTTGCGTGGGCAGTTTGCGCTTCTAATTTGATGGGCTGGAGCTCCTATGGGTTAGCTATCTTGGGCTAGAAGGGTTTGGGCAATGGTTGAGTGTGCAAGGAGAATGGAGTCCTCCACTGGTTGGGGGTGAAGGGGAGAAGTGAAAACTCACTAAAAATTTGATTTTTTGCTAATTTTCTACTAATCCTAATTAATTAACTAATGGGCTCATAAACCTAATTGATTCTAGGCATGGCTCTGATACCATGTTGAAATTTGAGCATAATGATGAGCTATGGTGGATCAAACACTAGAATCAACATCATTAACAAAGTGATTAGCAAATGATTAAGACGTAATTAGTGAATAATTAGCAAATAGATTAATGTAGGCATGGATACTCAAAAACCAGCAAATTCTCATTATGGCTATGCCTCAATTTATAGAGTTTACATCAAGCATCTAATCCCATTGATTTCTCCATGATTCACTCCCAGAATATCTCCACCTCTTGCCTGATTCTCTCCACCTCTTCTCTTTTCCCTGAATATCTCCCAGACTTGGGCCATTTACATGTGTACCTTTGGGGGCCTTGGGATATATTGTTGAGATGTCAAGCTCAAAATGATCTGACACTCATGACGCACTTGCATGACCGACATTTACATCACTAGCGAGTTTGGTAACTGGCACTGATATATCTTCGCCAAAGATTCTACAGCTAGACATGGACTAGTCCACACCTACCCACTCCTCTTAGTGTATTCACATTATGGACTGCTTGTATATATTCTATTATGTGTGTTAGTCACTTTATCTTCTTTGTAGACCGCCTTTCTCTTAATTAAACATTAAGATTCTTAGGGAAATCTTGATTTGAATTAAAAAAATCATTTCGAAAGCTTCTCAAGCTTGAGAGCGGTTGAGAAGAAGAAAGTCATTTAGGAAATTTAAAAAAAAACCATAAAATCCATTCTTACCTCTAGGATTGGCTTGATTCTTTCTCTAGTAGTGAAGCCCCCAACTAATCAATTGGTTAGCAAGAGGAGAAGAGAGACTCCAAGAGTTTTTGAAGAGAGAGAGAAGCTCCAAGCTCCCCAAAAGTAGAGAAAAATTAAGGGATAATAGAAAATATAATTATTTTAATGTAATACTAGCTTGGTATAGCTCAAAGATGAGAACACAAAGGAATGAGGGTCTATTTATAGGTTAGGGATGCCTCTAACCAAGTTAAAATAGGTTCTAGAATTTTCCAGCTGAGATGTGCTTGGAGTTCATGAGCTAGAGTTGAGCTTGAGGGGGAGTGTTGAGATGTCAAGCTCAACATGAGCTGACACTCACAAGGCATCTACATGACCGTTCAACATTTACATCACTAGCGGGTTTGGTAGCCTAGCATCGACATATCTTCGCCAGAGATTCTACAGATGGACTACACCAACTAGTCCACTCCTCTTAGCGTGTTCACATTATTGACCACTTGTATATACTCTATTATGTGTGTTAGTCACTTTATCTTCTTTGTTGACCTCTTTTGTTGTGTGAAGAAGAAGAAATTTTTTTTTTAACCTCTCACCTTGTGTGTTATCTTCTAGGGTTGGTGTGAATGTGCGTGTGCTTTTAAGAGCTCAATCTCTCTTCTCCCCTACATCTTTTCACGTATAATACATAGGGGTCATGGGAATTGTACAACTTTTTGATCATTTTGACTATTACTTTTCTTGGAGCTCTTATGCCTAAGCTTCCATGGTGGACTTCTTCCTCTTGAGATGTTAGGATGCTGACCTACACCCATGTTATCTAAATTAGGAAATCCATTATAGTAGGTTTGCAAATTAACCCCCAATGGGTATAAACACAAGATGAACACAATTACATCTTCTCTTTTACAGCCTCTATCCAAGAGCTTGTTCCCACACACACCCTATTCACTTGTATTTTTCAACATCTAGCACTCATAGCAAGTTTTTAAACCAAAATAAATACATGAACATCAAAGGAATTTTCATAGTGGATTAAGGGTAGAATGATAGGGCTAGGTGAAGCAAGAATCTCCCCTAATGGACAAAACAAGTATACTATGCATTGCATGAAATGAAGCTTTCTACTTATGCATATGCAAACATTGATATGTCATAAAAAGAGAAAAGGGTGGAAGATGGAACCTTTTTTATGCTCTAAATTTCTCATGATGTATAGCTTAATAGCATAGATATTACCAATAAGATGGGAATGGGAATCTTACTCATGCTTCTCATGGCAAGATTAGGGTTACAGATGCCATGGAATATTTCTATAAAATTTATGAGCA
The DNA here is from genome assembly GCF_041138505.1 of Cibotium barometz. Classification (NCBI taxonomy): domain Eukaryota; kingdom Viridiplantae; phylum Streptophyta; class Polypodiopsida; order Cyatheales; family Cibotiaceae; genus Cibotium; species Cibotium barometz. The sequence goes on along the minus strand of NC_141052.1, from coordinate 12,941,714 downwards.
GTTCTTAGTGGTGGGGACACTATTTTATTGAGGCAAGGAAACAAGGAACGACCTCTATACCCATCGCCACCTCAACACCTCACAAATGGGTTATCGACAAATGGGGCACCACCTAGCAGATGGTGGGCTAGGTCTGCTAGCTTATGTCATAGACACCAACCGCTCAGAAAGAATAGAGGAAACTCCCCACAATTCATAGCAAGAAAACAAAATAGACATACCACCTAATAAGTAGAGAGAGGTAGGTAGATATGAAAGAGGTTGAAATGGATGCACATATCAATATTTGAATACTCCTAGGGGCGTCTTCCCTTGGTGGGGATGTTTATGCCAAGGGCTTACACATACATGCTGAACAAAAGAAAATCCTCCATCTTAATCCCATCCCTAGTGGGAGATACAAATACTTAAACACTAATCCCTTATAACTAATAGAAAATTGGACACCATTCTATATAAAGTGATAGTATGAAACCAAGTTTGATTTATTATCATGATGAGAGATCCAAGTGTTAGGGGTTTAAAAAAAATAAATCTTATCATGCACCCAAGGCATGGATCTCCATAAAGGTGTGCACCCCTCTTACTCTATATCTACCTGTATCCACAAAGATGATGCTCACTTCTTGTGTCTCACCCTTGTGTGTTGTGTTAGGTGGTCATATTTAAAGTTGTATAGGTGCTTGGGCTAGGGCTTAGGTTTGTAATGTGCCTACCTCTATAAGATTCACTGTTCAGTCTCTAATTATATTTGTCCTTCGCACTATTACAAATTTCTTTTTGCAATAAACATCGCGTAATCGGCCAGGTTCCGACATAAAAATTAGGCATGTGCTTGAGACCGTATTTGACTACTTTTAGGACATCTCAAGAGGGTTGCAAGCCATATTTTGTGAGAACTTGTCGCAAAAATTCACTCCCGAGTCCCTCACCCAAAATAACGATTAGAGGATTGGGAAGACAACTCCACCACCCTACGCGCCGCAATCTCATTTTAAAACTCACAAGCATCATAATTGGCTTTGCAATAGTGATCTCGATAACTTAAACCTCACTTTCAACATTTAGAAAAAACTCCCTATAAAATAGGAAAAGCAAGAAAAGCAAGATGAATTACTGGCTGATCGCAAACTCGAGCTCCCTACTGGTTGCAATTAGAATTAATAATAACAAAAACTTTCATGATCATTTAAAACATTTTGCAAGTCCTTGGAGCTCGCCAAATCTTAAGTTGAATTCTTAAATAAAAAATCATCCAATTTTTATTAATTAAATTAAATAATTCTATAGAGAGAAAGAGAAAAAGTAAAACCTATCAGCTTGATTCAAGGGGATAAGGATTCAACCTAGGATCTAGGAATTTTAAACCAAGTGAGATCTAAATAACTAGAAACTCTGATTTGACACATGGATTCCATATCACATGAACATTTCTTCTTGATTCTTGTGGAGCCTAATATGCCAAATTGCAAAAGATGGAGCGATGTGACCATTTTTCCCTTGTGTCATATTGAGGGTGATTTTAAAAAGACTATGTATTCTCTTTGAAACTTGTCATCTCATAGCAAAACCATAATCTTTTTGCACACTAGATGGAAACACATTGATACATGTATGATTTGGCTACTAGTAGTTTTCCAATGAAAGGTAAAGCGAACGTAGGGACGCTAGTTTCTTGATGTACACAATTTTAGTAGTTTATAAGTGTCTCAAACAATGTTAGAGTTTGGCATTATTTAAGGCTTTTAAGAGCTTCCATGGCAACATATAACCGTCTAGGACAATGTTATGTCATGAAATCACATGGTGAATGGTAAACATGACCGTAAGTGTAGAAACATCAATAGTAGGTCAGTAGATTGACAAAAATGCAATATTTTTTGGGCTTAATCTACTTGTAAAATAAAAAATATGGCAGTTCAAATACCATAGATCTTGATCATGAACCCATTGAAGTTATTGGGAAATTATTCTCATGGTCTAGAAAAACTCCTAAGCTGAGTATGATCAAGCTCAACTTGTAATTTGACTATTTTTGCACAAAAACCTTAGTACCTTCACTTTGAAGGCTTTCCATGACCAAATGGTATGGAATGATACATATTAATTATTTTTTCCACAAAGATCTATCTCTTAGCTTTAAGACCAATTAAAGATGACAAAAAATGACCCCTTGAAGTAGGAGTAATGAATTTTTCTCCAAGACCTTGAAAGGACACTATTATGTCCTATTAGGTTACCAGTCTAATGTTAATCAATAATCCTAGAGAGAGAAAATTAGGGTTTCACCTTGAACCAGCTTTAAACTCATCTATACATCATGTTAAAATTTAATTATAATCTCTGCACTTTCATTAGTCTAGAGAGAGGTGATGATTTTTGCTTAGTTAGTAGCATAATTAGAGAGATTACTAATCTCCCTAATTAATTTTACCAAACCCTCTTATGACAAGATGCATTCGATATTGTTTTATCATGTGGTTATGTAAAAATTCATGTGGTTATGTAAAAATTCATTTATAACCTCTGTACTTTCATTAATATAGAGAGAGGTGGTGATTTTTACTTAATTAGTGACATAATTAGAGAGATTACTAATCTCCATATTTTATTTTACCAAAAGGTGTATTTGGTACTGTTTTATCATGTGATTATGTCAAAATTTATTTTTGACCTTTGTACTTCAAACCCTCTTATGTAGAAGTGCATTTGATGTTTTGTTCAGAGGTGCATTTGATATTGTTTTATCATGTGGTCATGTCAAAATGTATTTTTGGCCTCTGTACTTTCATTAGTCTAGAGAGAGATGATAATTAGAGAGATTATTAATCTCCCTAATTAATTTTACCAAACCCTCCTGTGCAGGGATGCATTTGATGTTGTTTTATCATGTGGTTATATCAAAAAAAAATTGACCTCTATACTTTCATTAATCCAGAGCGACGTGGTGATTTTTGCTTAGCTAGCAACATAATTAGAGAGATTAATAATCTCTCTAATCAATTAGCGACATAACTACAGAGAGATGGTGATTTTTGCTTATATAATGACATAATTAGAGAGATTATTAATCTCCCTAATTAATTTTACCAAACCCTTTCATGTAGAGGTGCATTTGATGTTGTTTTATCATGTGGTTATGTCAAAATTTATTTTTGACCTCTATACTTTCATTAATCTAGAGAGAGATGGTAGATTTTACTTAATTAGAAAGATAATTATAGAGATTAATAATCTCCATATTTAATAATACCAAACCCTATTGCAAAGAGGTGCATCTGATGTTGTTTTATCATGTGTTTATATTAAAATTTAATTTTTACCTCTATACTTTCATTAATCTAGAGAGAGGTGGTGATTTTCACTTAGTTAGCAACATAATTAGAGAGATTACTGATCTCCCTAATTGATTCTACCAAAACCTCTTGTTCACAGGTACATTTATATTGTTTTATCATGGGGTTATGTCAAAAATCAATTTTGATTCTTGTACTTTCATTAATCTAGAGAGAGAAGGTGATTTTTGCTTAATTAGCGACATAATTACTAATCTCCCTCATTAATTTTACCAATCCCTCGTGTGAAGAGGTTTATTAGAAATATTATAATCATGAGATCATGTTAAATTAGGTGTTTAATCTCTACATTTGTAGTTATCTAGAGAGAGGTGGTTATTTTTACATGTTTAGTGGCATAATTAGAGAGATGGTTAGTCTCCCTAATTAATTATGTAAACCCCTCTTGTGCAAAGGTATACTTCATGCTGATTAATCATTGTACCATGCTAAACTAATTGTTTAGTTTATGTAATTCCAATTATCTAGAGAGAGGTGGAAAAATCCATTAGAGATAATTGATCTCTCTAATTAGCAACCTATTTAGAGAGATAATTGATCTTTCTAATTCATTCCGCTAAGCCCTCTTGTGATGAAGAGGATTATTTGTTTATTGTTAACCTTAGGATAAGGTTAAATTAGGGGATGGTACTTAGCATTTCCATTTATCTAGAGAAAGATTTTTTTTATTTAAGCTAGAGAGATGGTGCGTCTCTCTAAACTTGTACTTCCAATCCCCCACAAAAAAGAAGAGAAATATTTATTTGATTAGAGAAAGATTTTTTTTATTTAAGCTAGCGGCTTAACTAGAGAGATGGTGCGTCTCTCTAAACTTGTACTTCCAATCCCCCACAAAAAAAGAAGAGAAATATTTATTTGATTAGTATAGGCACACTCATTCTTGTAATCTAATTAGATAGGGATATTAAGCTCTAGTAAGTCAGAGAATTTTAGGGTACGCTAGATTTTTCCTAGCAAAGAGATGGTCAGTCTTTATAGGGATTAAGGAGATAGTGTATCTCCAAATTCTAAGGAAAAATTTCATTCTTGCATTTTATAAGTTTCTAACTCTTACAATGTTAACCTAGCAGCCTTACACTAATAATTAAGCAAAGTTTTTAGCTACTTTTGTTCACATAGTTGAGGACGCTTTCTAAGCAAACCCATAGTGGGACAGCCTACAATGGGGTCGCCCACTCCCACTATGAGAGCCGTTCTTCCCTTGACAGTGCAAGTGGATGTTAATCAGGAGGTTGTTCCATGGTTTTAATTAATTATGTATTGTAATTTTTGTTAGCATATGCACATGTGTGACCTAGTTGGTTCTGAGGAACCTAGGAATAAAAAGTACTCTCCAAAAATTGCCCAACCAAATGAGATATGAGTGCGTATGTTTTCCATGGTACATCAAGTTTAAAAGAATGTCATCCTAAACCTGTTTGGTTATTGATTAAGGTATACATTAGATTGAAATATTCTTTTCTAAGAATAATTCTAATTGACCTTGACGTCTAGATGGACGGTTGTGAGCGGCATTACGACCAAGGTACTCCTGACGTGTCAAGCTTAATCGTGAGTGCCTAAGCTTCAAGCTACAGCCTTCCTCTATGGCCAGCCTTACCGAGGTAGTTGAGCTTTTGATTTTTTGGGCGAAATAAACTGGGGGTGTAGTACATGCTGCCAAGGATTTTGATTACAGCTAGCCCAGGTGGGGGTCCCTTGGTACTAGTCCCCTCACCATGGTTAGTGGTAGTGGGCATCAAGATTCTAGATAGCCCGACCGTTTTTGGTTTTCTCAGAGAGTGGCCAAGGAAGGGTGGCCAAGGAAGGATCACACCTTGTCTAAGGTTGGGGTTCCCTTGAATAAAGCATTGTAAATATACTTTTAAATATACATGTTAATGTTCTAGCTTAATGATTTCTTTAAAACAATGCTTTACTCTGTCTGCCACATGTTTGGAGGGCTGATTTGACAAACAATGTGATGAAAATAACCTAAAGGAACATTGTTTTTAAATGTCTAAAGAATGTGGTAGTAATTAGAAAACCCAGGATCGGGTGCATACGAGGTGGAAATTGGAAGATTGGTCACCTTGACAACACCTTTCTGATGGATGGGTGGACCCGATTGGTCAGGTAGCTTTCCAACTATCTTAACGTAAGACGAGTAGCTTAAGATTCTCAGCTTAGGGGATAGTACAATTCCTTGAGCCTCGGGGAGCCGGGAATTGTACCTTGAACCAAGAGTATTACAAATAATTTAAGTCCCTCATCTTAGGAAATAGTATAGTTTGACAAGCCTCAGGGAGCCGCAACTATACCATCAACCAAGGGTGATGTACCTCCATATTCTGCAACCATTTGATTGCTGGGTTAAGTGCATGACGAGAATTAGATTGACTATAGATGACTACGCTATGGATTCTGCAAACCAAAGCTAGGTTAGGATCCAATGGCTCATATCAACAAACTCGGTGCAAGGCTCGAGTGTTATCCATTGCAATAAATGGATGTTGTTCCAAGAAGGGAACAACATCGGCAAATAAGATAGAAGAAAAGACCTATGCGGAGACAGAAGCGGCAAAGACGGCAATTACATTTTAATTTCCCGCAAGATATTTTTGAAAACCATCTATGTAATAATAATTTCCCGCACAGATTGTAATATATTTTATCTGCCAATGTAATAATTGGGGCCGCGTGCTTCCAACTTGTAATCACGATGGCCAAGGGCCCACTAGTTTTAGAGTTTTAAAAAGCCTAGAGGTATATAAGTGAAAGTTTAGGTTTTTTAGAGGATCCCCAAAGTTATCACCAAGAACTAGTGGAGCTCTACACAAAGAGAAGAGAAGAAGCTTGTGGCACTCACTAGCGCATGTAACCTCCCCTTTCTCTATTCTAATGCAATTAAATGATTATGCTCCTTCTACTATGTGTTGATTTTGAATGTCTAATCTTTGATTTTGAGTGATTATTGAGTAGACATTGAGTGTGTGTGCTTAGGTTATAGAGAGTGTGTGTGCTTGATTAATCCGTGATTAGCATTGGTTTAATGCTTGACAATGCTTCAATGGTGTAGCTTAGTTAATCTCTAGGCATTGGTAGCTTCGATTTAGTGTATGCAAGAGAGAGAGAGCTTCTCTTTCTAGTGTGTGTGCGTACATTAAAGCTTCCATTTGAATGTGTGTCATCATTAGGTGAATACACTAGTCAATGCACTCCATCTTTGTCCTTGTATGCTCATCAATTGATTCAATAGAACGGATTTGTCCATTGCTAGAATAGGTGTGCGTGTGTGTGGGTGTGGGTGTGTGTGTGTGTGTATGTGTGTGTGTGTGTGCGCACGCGGTTGCATAACCCTTTTCTAAATCTTAGTGAATACCGTGAGCTTGACATCCTCACGTAGCCTCCATGCGCTAATCGAGTCACTTCCCTTGTATTGACATAGTTATGTTAGTGCATGTAAACTATGCTATGGACGTCCGTCGCTCGCGGGCGATCCGCTAACATTGGCACCGTTGCCGGGGAAGTAGTTCCTAGATTAGAGTATTCACGTAGATATTCTATTAGTGTGATAGGTGAGGGAATCACCATTATCATTTAGAGTAGTAGAGAGATTGGAACGGGGCTTCCAAGGCTCTCGAGGGTAGCTAGGAGGTTGGGAACCGCCTAGGACCGCTGTCTTTTAGGATTAGGGGTGTGGGTTGGATGATGGTTTGAGTGTGGAACATTCATAGCCATTCCACTTGACACTATTTGCATTGTATTTAGGATTTAGGAATTGTGTGAGCTCTTTGGAGCAATTTTTCTATTATTTACTTTTTGTATGTTTTTTGTTGTTTTTGAGTTTTTGACAGGACTTTAGATGTTGTTGCATTAGATTAGATGTATATTATTGCTTGTTAGGAGTAGGGTAAGTAGAAACACTTGTCCAATCGTCGAAAAACCATTTGTATGCAAATTGCCAAAAAAGCTGTTTTCAGGACCATATGATGTTTGCATGCATTTGAGTGCTCCATATTTGTGAGAATCTGGTTATTTGTGCATATTTGGAGCCTAGAGACTAAGGGGAACCCAGGGGTATCATCAAAATTACTGCAGGTGTAATTTTAGACTTCAGATCCAGAAACGCGTTCAGAAACGCGTTTCTGGATCAGATGCTCAGATTTTGACCAAACTTGCATCATGCATAGCTGACATACCCAGCATACCACAACAATCATTTCAGCATAAATTCAAGGCCCAAAACTGCATAAAAGGTGCAAAAATGACAAACTTGAAAACGGAGTGAAAATCTTCATGTGCATGGGTAAAAAGTGTCTTTTTGCATGAAATACGGCATATTAGAGTAGCTGGGACTAAGCCCCAACCAACCCTAGTATCACTTGTGCAAAAATTCACCAGTCATCCAAAAACGCGTTTCTGGAGAAGTAGGCCCAAATCAGGTGCAAAGTGACATTTGACATCATACACCTCATTTAAATTGTATATATAGCTCAACTTTCAAGTTTGATTTCAAAACTGACAAATTCATCACATAGGTCTAGATCAATACTATGACAAAACTGCTGAGTTAATCGATTCTGGGGCAGATTTAAACACCTTGAGCTGTGACACATGGCAATCCCTCGAAAACCAACCAACGCTACTTGAGACAACAAACGTAAAGTTGACTACTTACACAAGCGACATCAAGGGCAGCATTGGTTACTTTAATCTTGATATTTCCATTAATAAAACTAATGTGCGCCATAGATTTTATGTCATGAAGCCAGGAAAGATAAACACACCAGTGATTCTGGGAACCCCATGGCAAAGGACATACAACGCTCGCCACATTTGGAAGAGGGAAGGAGTAGAATTTGAGATAGAAGGAAATACAAGGTTCGAATCATTCATCTCTCGTGACCATTATACGGACGAATCAAACTCTGAGGAGTTGGATACACAGCCAACACAGACAGTCACTATAGATGAAGGACCAAACATCTCAAATATATCCGACCTACCAAACACTTCTAAGTCAACAGAAGAGACAACCACGCCAACAAAACCAAAGGTACGTAAAACAAGCAAGAACCACGACCATACACAGGAAATTTGGATATCCAAAGCACTTGTCAAGGCTCAGCAGGGAAACCAATCCTTGTGGATACCACGCCGACAAGGAACGAAGAGCGCAGAAACTAGAAAAGAAACTGTGGAAATCACAACAAAGCACCACAAAAAGAAGAGCCCAAGGAAAGAATCAATAGAAAGCAACAAGAAAAGTGGACAGGCTACTTGGATTCCAAGCAATCTAAAGAACGCTCAAGAAGGACGCAAAAAAGATCTAGATCCCAAAAAGCATACTACCCAAGCAGAGAGTCACACAACAGGGCAAAAAGAATCCCCAACCAAAAACAAAAGCTAAGGGCAACAAGACGAAGAACAACCACACAAAGAACGCCAATGACCATGGTAGAAGATATTCAAAGATATACAAACAATGGGTCAAAAAAGACAACCTACAAGCACAGGGATACTATGAAGGAAACACATGTATATGGCTTCCTAAGAAGCTACAACAACAAGAAGAGAGAGTATCGGCTACAAGCAGACGACAAGAATGTGGCGACCGAAACCAGCAGCACCACAAAGCCAAATTATACAAAAAGGAACTGTTGCACACAAAAAGGTATGGCGACCAAAAGAATCCAACTCGCCAACGACAAGCAAAGGAGACCTATCGTCAAAAACAGGACCATCACTACCTCTCAAACAGTCTCCAAGAAGGGCCGCATGGCAAGAAAAAGGAAAATGGATACCAAGGAACAATCTGCACCAAATTATGCGTCCATTTCTCCATCATTGCCACCACCCAAAGAAGATCTACCACTTAATACAGGCGCAGGACTAATACGTACGTCAATACATAGTTAAGCACGCCAGTTTGCTTACATCTTTGGTTATAACAGGTATGCTATACTAAGAAACATAAAGAAACATCTTGCTACAAGAGCCTCGCCAGCAGAAGCCCTTAGTTCGAATTCGAACTAAGTCCCTTCTCACACACAGTATACCTTTTTACATGCATTGACTGTGTACGAATTTATAGGGCCACATTACAAGGCCATGCATTAGACACAGTTACAACCACCCAAGCACAAACCACGCCTTGACCATCATAAGTCAAGATGACTTAGAACAGGAGGGGGGGAGGTATGCCAGTCATGCATATACAAGGGACTGCCCAAGAGAAAGAAGGCAGCCAGAAAAAGCGCTAAACACAGCAGCACTTAGTCGCAAAAATCGACTAATACAGGCTATAATAGGCCACACATAGCACGTCACGGAGAAAAGGGACCACTTTACATGAGCCCCTAGGTGTGAGTAAGCACAAGAAGTGAAAAATATGCCATAGATCGCTATTTCGTAATCCTAACTTAAGATTTGGCTTTAAAAAAGGATCAAATGATCGCCAAAACTTAAGACCGTCAATCATTTTGCTTAGATTTCATGATTGTTATGATTGGGAGAATTTATGGGATTTTTCGGGCAAGCGTTTGCTAATTTTTGCTAATTTTGATTATTTCTTGGCTATTTTTCACTAATTTTTGCAAGAAAATTAATAACAGGAGGCAGGAAGGCCGGAAAATTGTTGCGGTCGCAAACGCCTGATCTACATCAAGAGATGAAGCAACAAGGGAAGTTTGGCGAAAATTGGTACATGTCGAAAATTTCACTAAACCGCCATGGCTACAAACGGTAAATTTGGGCGTACACGCGCCTCGGAGCTCCAAATGACGAACCATCTGAGCCAAGTGAGGACTAAGGGACAATGGGGGGCTAAAATTGCACTTATGATTTTCGGGCACAAGGTGAGTATATACACTTAGAAGCCTAGGTAGACCTCATTTGCGAATTGCGAGTGTGAGAGAGAGCGAGAAAAGCTTCTTGGCGCTCCGCTTTCTCAAGCTCCTTACGGCCTCCACGCTCTTCCGTTTTGCACGAGATGAGAGGTAAGCCTACTAAACCATAAAGTTAACATGTAACGAAAAGCACGACACATGGGCGGGAAATCAGTGAAAACACGCACGAGCACACCACCGCACAAAAGACATTGCATGGACCACTAAAACTTGTCCAAATCATGCAAAAATCACATAGGGGGTATAATTAGACATGCCCTACACATAGACACCACTTTCATGTGATTTAGGCCACCTCATCCCGACATGCATATTTTTGAGCCAAATCACCTCATATGCATTGTACACATCATCCCCATGCTTCTAAACTAAAAACATATAATTCTTGCCATAAATTGCATGGTCAAAACACTCAAATCTGGCGGAGAGCCACCAACACCAAATTTGACCTTAACCTATTCAAAACTTGTCCAAATCATGCACAAAATACATCTTTGGCATCCCCTAGACATCTACACACCTATACCATTGCATGTCATTTTGGCAAATGTCATCCAAAAACGCGTTTCTGGATGATTACATCAATTTGGGCACCTGGAGCAATAGGGGTAGTACACAATTCTTGCCATAAATTGCATGGTCAAAACACTCAAATCTGGCGGAGGGCCACCAACACCAAATTTGACCTTAACCTATTCAAGACTTGTCCAAATCATGCACAAAATACATCTTTGGCATCCCCTAGACATCTACACACCTATACCATTGCATGTCATTTTGGCAAATGTCATCCAAAAACGCGTTTCTGGATGATTACATCAATTTGGGCACCTGGAGCAACGTACGCATGTCTTCCATACACTATCCCAAGCCCATCTATCAACTTTCATCAAGTTTTGCCACCAACTCACTAATACAGGAGCCAAGTTAGAAATTTCAGAGTGCCGGGGCACAAACCTAGCCATTTGGGGGCCTTCATGACATGGGAATTATTATGTAATGACATATTTTGCATGCTAGAGACACAAGGGATACAGCCATGAAGCCAGAAACGCGTTTCTGGATGAAGGGTGTGATTTTGGGTGTATGACATCATCATCAGATTCCTCTATGCTAGGACAATACAACCATGTGCTTACAATCAAAATCCATCAGGGGAATCATCATGTACAGGCCAAAAACAATGTCAGAGACAGTCCAGCTAGTCTAACCACACTGTGCATTAGTCGGAATTATTATGTAATGACATCATTGCACTCTACAAACAGCAGGCAACACACCTATGTCAAAAAAGTGCAGAAAACAACTCATCCAGAAACGCGTTTCTGGATCAGTATGTCAGAATTGGACAAAATTGCCACCTATGCACAGTATTTGTCATCAGGAACCCATAGATGTCTTCACTTAAATTTTTGGACATAGGAAGGGTCAGAAACAAGTCAAAAAACACGATCGGACACTCACAGGGCACACAGGTTATCCACGCACAATCCGCGACAAATGCCCACTAACACTGACAACTGACCACTAACAACAGGTCTTCACAAGAAACATGGCTAAGAGGATTCGCAAGTCTAATCTCCTAACCAGTGTTCGAAAAAAATAATTTTGCCAAAAAGTTAAAAACCTTCATTAGAAATTTGGGAAATTATTAATTGAAGAATTTCTCAAATTTTGGAGGTTTTCCTTCTAAAATTTCCCAAATTTTGCAGGTTTTTGTACCTTCAAGTTAAAAATTTGAAGGTAATTTTCAAAAGTTGCAGGTGCAAATTACACTAAACCCGGGTTTTTTTCGAACACTGCTCCTAACCATCTATTTGTGATGATTATGGCAACAGGGAGCATAAGGACGGATTCTCCATCACCCAAGAAGGGCAAGAAGGCGACACCCACCAAGAAGGCAGAAATGCCTACCAATGTGGACCCTTTCAAGCCGGAGAAGATACGGGTGATGGTCCATGGATACCTGCTACATAGAGCCAAATGCCCTGGAGGAATGTGACACATGCATCTTCAAGGGGCACTTTTATGACAATGCAGCCCGAAAAGTGGGAGTGGTGCTACCACCGGATTCATTCTTCAAGATCCAGTAGCTCCCACGATGCCAGGAGGTTCTACAGAAGGCCGGGCTAGACGGCTATTTTAATCTACCGCCGTGGGGGGTGGACGTCAAGACAGCTTATGAGCTCATGACAACCATCGAAGATGACGGCATCGCCACCCTCACCAACAAGGATGGGGAAGAAGTTAAAGTCAAAATCTCAGAAGAAATGATAAGCGAAGCTCTCAAGCTTCCCCATCCAGATGAAGCCATACATGTGCCTTTCCAGTTGTCGGAGGCCGACAGGAAGGCAACCTTCATGAACCAGCAGGGGCAAGCGCTAACCTTCAAAGATTTAATGTATCCGGATTTAAACCTGCCACTCCGGTTATATTCACAGCATTTTGCGCTTGGGAAGCCCCAGAAGTACACCCACCCACAGAAAAGAGTGGCGAACTTCATGCGCAAGGCCATTCGGTACAACACGACGCAGGGTGGGGACAAAACCAATATAATCCTAACAGAATTGATCAATCACAAGAAGTCCAAGGGGCTCCAGACCTATCCTCACCTAGGAGCTGGATTGATGCTCACAAGGATAGCGTACCAAGCCATTGGAATGATTGATGAATTGCCACCACCGCTATCCATGGATGAAGCTCGAGAAGAAGCGGGTCCAGCCTCGCCAAGGCCTGCAAATGTGATCATCCCTCCTAGGGAGAAAGAGCAAGGAAGCTATTCAAGGGTGGAGCCCCGGTGACAAAAGGAAAGGAGAGAGCTACAGAGGGAGCCGCTGTACCAGAAGATCCAAGCGTCCCTCCCCATTCAGAGCAGTATCGGAGAATGGAGGAAAACCTGTACAAAGCTCTGAAAGGGAACACAAAAGAAGAAGCCCCCAGGAGGAAACTGTCCCTGCAAGGGAAAGACGGAAAGAGCCTCTATCAAATCCGGAACAGCGAACCAAGTTCCGAATGGATCCAGCTCAACAGGCTCGGGAGGCACGGCTGAAGGAATTACGAGAAAAGGCCAAGCTTGGCAAATCAGTCGTTGAAGAAATGTTGAAAAAAGGGACCAAAAGGGCGAAAACAACAGCACAACGCCGTCCCCACCCTTTTGAAGAAGAAAGTGATGAAGACGATGACACTACAGAACAGCTGGACCGGAGGCCACCAAAGAAAAGAATAAACACTGAAAAGGCCAAGGAAGGCGAAGCTGCTTCTACCACCACCGCTCCCATTCAACAACAAGAAACCATTCCGCCCACTACCACCCTTCCTACCACTCAACCCGAACCCACCTCAACTCCCATAACACCTATGGATGAGGACTCACCAATTCCACCTCACGCCACATCAGAATTCACAAGTCCGACCAGCTCGGAACAAATCCGGCAGGCGGACTCTTTCATTCGCACACCACCCGAATCACCATCATTACCACCTTCACAACCACAATCCACTTCACCATTACCACCATCCTCTCCATTACCACCTCAATCTCCACTAATACCACCTTCCTCACCAGCCCATCTAATCGAAACTAATACTATCCAGGAGGCGGTGACAGGGGATAATGTCATCCAGGAGGCAGCAAAGGAAGGACAGGGAACTGAAGAGCAAAGCCAAGCTGCCACAAAGGAGGATGATCAGGGCAAGGACAAGGGACACGAGGAAGATGTTGCTGCCACAGGAATGGCCACTACAGAAAAGGAGCCAATAAGCCAAGCAATGCCATCTCCTGTGGTAGTAACTACAATTACACAAGATGAACAAGCGGTGGAGGTGCAGCCTGTGGAGACCACCAAGGCAACAGAAGAGCAGGTACAGCCTGGCCTCCCACAAGAACCACAGGTGCCGTAGCACCCCGTATTCAGAAGAGCTGAGGGTCCAAGGGCACCCATGACCATTGAAGAAACAGGGCCAGGGATCATGCTGACAAGGAAAGCAGGCACACAAAATGTAGCTCAAACTTCAATATCAATAGCTACAATGCTCGCAGATGAAGCAGGCCCCAGCAATAGAGACCAGGGCGAGGAGGAAATAGATGACGATGATGGTGCAATCGCACACCTCGCCTGGCTCTACGAAAAACTCAAAAGAGACAAGCAAACTCGCCAGCAGCAGGCTTCGGAACTCGAGAAATCAACTGCCAATATACTGCTGCTGGAGAGTTTCATCGAGAAAAAGAACTAAGAGGTCTGCAACCTGCAAGAGGAAGTGGCCATGAAAGCTAGCTTGGTGGACGCTGAGCAGCAGAGGGCTGAAGATTTCAGTGACAGACTGAATCTCATTACCCAACGCCCCACCATAGCTGAGCATGAGCTTCAACTGAAAGATCAAGAGGCCCAGCAGTTGCGAGTAGCACTGAAAGTGGCCAATGAAAGGCGCGCTCAGTCAGAAAACATGTTAAATCAGTTGCTGCAGGACCCAGTACTGGCCACACCAGCAGCCTTATCGGCTGACGAAGCATTGAAGAAAGAGAACGAAAACCTGGCCGGCCAAGTCAAAGCCAAAGAGCTCCAGGTGGATCTTCTCACTCAAATGTTCTTAACAAAGGAGCAAGACTTGGCCGCGCAGGTAAAAATTCTACAACAACAACTTGAAGAAGCCAGGAGGGAAGTGGCATCTAAAGCACATCTTCCTGCCCTTCCTCTCCCTGAGCTACCCAGCACAACAGAACCCTCCAACCTAGAAGTGCCGACAGACACTTCTATGGAAGAAGAGGATGCACCAGGGACCTCCCAGCCCTTTCCTGCAAGCTCAAGCATGGCTATCTCACAAGCAGAAGTGGAACTGCGACAATATATTGCAGAATGCTTGGAGCCTCTGCAGAAGGACTGCATGGAGTGGGAAAGAAAAATCATCCATTGTACAAACTTATGCTTCAAGGCACCAGGGGAATTGACAAAAGAGTGGAATCAGCCCACTCTCCCCTACGCTTTAATGAGGTGCAGAAAGCCAGAGAGCACTTGATGCCGCAGTGCGAAGAAGAGGAGCTAGGTGGGTATGAACCAGTCTCCCTGGAACAATAGCAGTCAAAGGCTAACATGCAAAATCAGCCCCAGTGGAGACTCAGATGGTTCAGGACCTTCCCAAACACGAAAACAGTTTATGCAAGTGCTCCAAGAGAATTGCGGATTGACCCAGTATTCAGCCCAGTCAGAAGGAGGAGAAGTTGGGAGGACTACAACAGGATAAAGCAAGCCAGACCAACCTGGCTGACTACCCACTTCTACCTCAGCCTGAAGGAGTTTGGCAGCCTACAGAGACATATATGCTCCAGACATTAAAGCAATGTGTAAACCAGTTCAAGGGAGTGCCCGACTTCACATGCATAATGCTATCCAAAATTTCCAAAATGATAGTCATTTGCATTGAGGACTTCCACGAGACTATCCAGACAAGGGCTCCCTGGACCAGGTTTCTTGAAGGGAGAGGAGGACTGTGTTGGAACCTGCAACTGGTCCCTCCACCGCCGATCATAATGGGCCTTTTTGCTAGGTTAGAGTTCCTGCCTGCTCACCAGATGCAAACCTTCGAGGATGCATTCTACACAGGGTTTTTCGAATATCAAAGCAACATTTTTGGACCTGTGCTCCACGATCTCGGCGCAAGGCTAGTGGCCAGCAATGGAAATGCAAAATCCGCTGCGCGACATCGTGGAGGAGAGCATCCTCGAAAGGAACCATCGCAGATACATCGAGGGATTGGCCTACATCAACCAACGTGATGTGATCGACGATTAGGCCCATCGGCTCGCCTCGAAGACACACAACAAAGACATTTTAATTTCCCGCAAGATATTTTTGAAAACCATCCATGTAATAATAATTTCCCGCACAGATTGTAATATATTTTATCTGCCAATGTAACTTGTAATCACGGCCAAGGGCCCACTAGTTTTAGAGTTTTAAAAAGCCTAGAGGAATATAAGTGAAAGTTTAGGTTTTTTAGAGGATCCCCAAAGTTATCAAGAACTAGTGGAGCTCTACACAAAGAGAAGAGAAGCTTTAGAAGCCTAGAGGTATATAAGTGAAAGTTTAGGTTTTTTAGAGGATCCCCAAAGTTATCAAGAACTAGTGGAGCTCTACACAAAGAGAAGAAGCTTGTGGCGCTCACTACGCACATGTAACCTCCCCTTTCTCTATTCTAATGCAATGAAATGATTATGCTCCTTCTATTGTGTTGATTTTGAATGTCTAATCTTTGATTTTGAGTGATTATTGAGTAGACATTGAGTGTGTGTGCTTAGGTTAAAGAGAGAGTGTGTGCTTGATTAATCCGTGATTAGTATTGGTTTAATGCTTGGCAATGCTTCAATGGTGTAGCTTAGTTAATCTCTAGGCATTGGTAGCTTCGATTTAGTGTATGCAAGAGAGAGAGAGAGCTTCTCTTTCTAGTGTGTGTGCATATGAAGCTTTCCATTAAAGCTTCCATTTGAATGTGTGAATACACTAGTCAATGCACTCCATCTTTGTCCTTGTATGCTCATCAATTGATTCAATAGAACGGATTTGTCCATTGCTAGAATAGGCGTGTGTGTGTGTGTGTGTGTGTGTGTGTGTGTGTGGTTGCAAAACCCTTTTCTAAATCCCTCCTTCGTTTCCTTACGTCCATGAATACATAGCATCGGTCATGTGATGATGATAGTATGCATGTATGTGTATGGCACGGGTGAGAGAAAGTGCGCATGTATGTGTTATAGGTATGTATTTGTGTGCATATGTGTGTGGAGAGTATATGTAGGTGGTGTGTGTATGTATATGTGGGTGCATGTAATGTGAGTGCATGTGTGTGCTCATGTAAAGGTATGTGTATAAGTGTGTGTATGTGTGTACGTGTATGTGTATGTATGCATGATGTGGGAGAGAGAGAGAATGTGTGTGTGTGTGTGTGTGTGTGTGTGTGTGTGTGAAGGTAAATGTGCATGCGTGGGTGTGTGTATGTGAATAGACTGGGGAGAGAGGAAATTGTGTGTGTGTGTGTGCGTGTGTGTGTGTTTGTGTGTGTGTGTGTGTGTGAGTGAGAGAGAGAGAGAGAGAGAGATGATAGGATGGGTGTGTGTATGTGTGTGTAAATGAGTGGTATGGGGGAATGAAAGAGTCTGTGTTGTGTGTGTGTGTGTGTGTGTCTGAGAGATGGGGGAGATGAGTGTGAGGGAAATATGGGGGAAAGGGGAGTGAGAGAGGGAGAGAAATAAGATTGGGAGAGAGGGAGGGGCAAGGGGCATCTCCCCTCCCTTCATCATGAAGGGGGTGGGGGTGGCGACGACCCCAATCCTAGCCTTACGGGAAGGGGGGGAGGCAGAGGCACTGGCCCTGCCTCCCTTTCCTTTAATAGGGGGAAGAAAGGGGGGCGCCCAAGGCTGCCCCCCCACACACACACACAAAAGGGAGGGGAGAGATAAGAAGGGTGGCAGGTTAGGCAGTGTACCACCCTTCACTCTTTTCTTTTTTCTTTTCTTTTTTGCTTTATTTTTTTGATGGTGGGATGGCCACCCCCACTAGGGGGTGCTCCCACCCCCCAAAACCTATGTATATTTATATATATATAAAAGAAAAAACCCATATGTGTATAGGCATATATATTTATATAGAAAAATACCATGTATATATGTGCCCTGATACACTTCCGTAGGTGCCCTGTAGAGGCGGCCTCATCTGGATGGACCTAGCATAGACTGGGGCCTTCCTTCGACGCTTGGGCTCTGAATTCACACTAATTTCTCGAGCCTCTAGGGCTGATCTTGCATCCTTTCTACTCCAATGGCACAAAAAGGTCTTGACTCTAGCTACATTCCCACAACTGCACCCTCCTGTGTATAATCATGCATGGCCACTGTTTCTCCTAAGGTAAGTACGTGGGGCACCTGGATCGGTAGATTTTGATAGTGAATATCACTCTTGGCCCTCCTTTCCTCATGATGACAATTCAAATAGGTCAAAGAAATGCGTAAACAAATAGAAAACACTCATGATTAGCAAGTACGGCTACCATGTGGCGCAGGACCCAAATGGGAAAAAGCTACAAAACTATAAGAAGACTAGACTTTTCCTATGGTGGGGTGCCTCACTTTAAGGATATGAGACAACCTAGGTTGAGACCCTCTTCAAGATTTTCTCCCTTTCTTTACTTCACCTACCCTTACTGCTCATAATCCCTACCCTTTCTACCTTGGTGAAAAGGCTTTCACAAGTCCCCCATTCCCTCCACTTTGCTTCTTCTCCCTTCCTTGGCTCTTGGGTGGTATTCACATTAGACAACTTGATGTATAAGGCAAACAAAGCATGAGACACCTAGACTATATACATAGAAAACAAGGGGTGCAACCACCTTTTTGACACAAATGTTTTGGGTGTGAAGACCCCGAATCACCTTTCTTCTTCCTCTCCCACTCTCTTACCTTCCCAAAGACCTTCCCTCTTGCACGCACATACCCAAATACCCTTGCTCTCACTCTTTATTTATGCACTAGCACACACCCATGGGCATGGCCATCCATGCTAGGAATGTCCTACATGGCATCATCAACAACAAATGGTAAACACATCTTGGACGATCAGAAACGACTTCAGCAGTGGGCCAACCCTTGGCCAATTGAGAAAAGGGCTGAGAGAGGAATACTTTTGTAAAATACTCCCTCTTATCCTTTTGTGTAAAATCAATAAAAAGTTTGCTCTAGCACTTACCCCACCCTCGCTACCCATTGTAAATAGGTATGGTCTCTCTTCCCTCACCCTTAAATCATCATCTTGGCTCCACCCTTGAGCAACCAAAAGTGGATGCCTCCCTTGCTCCTCAAACTCTTTGCTCTAGGCCCCTCCATTTTGATTCCTCTTAACCCATGGTTAGGTACTCAACCCTTTGAGGTTCCAACCCCTTAATATCTAAGGTTAAAGTGGCGAAGAAATCCTCTTAGTAGTCGACTAGACATCTGTTAGCGGATCGCCACGACGGACGTCCATAGCATAGTTTACATGCACTAATGTAACTATGTCAATACAAGGGAAGTGACCCGATTAGCGCATGGAGGCTACGTGAGGACGTCAAGCTCACGGTATTCACTAAGAGCCTAGGCACCCCCGCTAAGGTGGTCTTTCATGCACTCACAATCATAAAGAGGATAATTTTGGCAGTAGTATTTTTGTGTGTTTATCTTTCCCTTGTTATTTTACATTGGGACAATGAGTTCTTTTTTTGTCTGGTCCTAGCCCATTTGCTAGGTGGTGCCCCCCGTTCCCTCATTTGGGGTGGCTAGTTTTTCCTTTGTGAGGAGGAGAGGGCCTGAGTGGGTGTAGAGGCCACCCACTTTGCTTTCACGCCTCATAAAATGGTGCCCCCATTCAGGAGCAAACACCAAGTATCTTCGGTTCATAATAGTAAGGGTGAAGTCTTGTTGTGATGGTGGAAGAGCTTTATTGGCCAACGACAATGCTAAGAGCATGTTGCACCCAACATTGGGATTTCTTTATCCAATCCATATATGTCTTCTCAGGTAGGTAGATGAATACTCCATCTAGCACCATTATGTTTCATGTTGGTGGAGGAGATTCACGGCGGCCAATGACAATGCTAAGAGGAGGTTGCACCCAACATTGCGATTTCTTTAACTAGTCCAAATATGTCATCTCAGGTTAGAAGATGAATATTCCATCTAGTGTCCTTCTTATGGTTCATGTTTGCCGGCACAATCACTTGGGATGGGTTAAAGGAGTGGCTATCTTGCAAAAGGGCAATCAACACCCTACGGATCCACCAAGAGGAGTCCACATTAGTGGTAGTCTCAACCAATCCCTGTGTTCTTAAGAAGGTGGGAAGCCTACAATGTTTGAAGGCACCACTGAGAAAGGGATCATCTTAGACTCTGGCCAAGGCTAAAGCTATTGGAAGGACATGAGGCCAAGGCAAGAACATTTTATTATTTGTAGAGGGTGTGCATAAGGGTAAGGCCTATAAACTTCACTAACCCTTGTGCCTTGTCCTAATGAATGCATGTGGAAATATCAAGAAGCTTCAAGTGTAGCACATGGAAGCTATTGGGTTTTTTCTTATATATATATATATATATATATATATATATATATATATATATATATAGGTTTAGGGGGGTGGGTGTGGGTGGGAGTACCCCCTACTGGGGGTGGTCATCCCATGATGAAGAAAAGAAAATAAAAAATAAAAGAAAAGAGAAAGGAGTGAGGGGGTGGTAGATTGACCTGCCACCTCCCTTATCTCTCCCCTCCTTTTTTTTGTGAGGGGGGGGGGGGGAGGGGAGAGGGGGTAGCCTTGGGCGCCCCCCCTTCTTCCCCCTCTTAAAGGAAAGGGAGGTGGGGTCAATGGCTCTGCCTGCCCCCCTTCCCTTAGGGCTAGGGTTGGGGACATCACCGCCCCCACCCCCTTCATGGATGAGGGGGGGGATGCCCATCGCCCCTCTTACCCGTTGATAATGGAAGGGGGCTAACAGCCCCCCCTTCCCCCCCTCTTACCCTTTACCCCCCCCCCCCCCCCCCATTTAATATGCCCACCCCCCTCTCTCCCAATCTCATTTATCTCACTCTCCCTCCCCATATTTCCCTCACACTCTCTTTATCTCCCCCATCTCTCTCTCTCTCTCTCTCTCTCTCTCTCTCTCTCTCTCTCTCTCTCACACACACACACACACACACACACACAGACTCTTTCATTCCTTCATCACACTAATTTACACACATACACACACACACACACCCGTCCTATCATCTCTCTCTCTCTCTCTCTCTCTCTCTCTCTCACACACACACACACACACACAGACTCTTTCATTCCCCCATCACACTAATTTACACATATACACACACACACACACACACCCATCCTATCATCTCTCTCTCTCTCTCTCTCTCTCTCTCTCTCTCTCACACACACACACACACACACACACACACACACACACGCACGCATTCTCTCTCTCCCCCCATTCTATTCACATGCACACACCCACACATGCACAATTACCTTCATACACTTACGCGCGCACACACACACACACATTCTCTCTCTCTCTCCCACCTCATGCATACATACAAATACACACACTCATACACGTACCTTTACGTGAGCACACACATGCATTCACATTACATGCACCCACATATACATACACACAAATACACACACCAACCACATGTACTTCACACACACATATGCACACACATACACACCTATAACACATACATGCGCACTTTCCATCACCTGTGCCATACACATACATACATACTAAAATCATCACATGACCGATGCTACGTGTTCATTGACACAAGGAGACAAAGGAGGGAGCTTCTCGACGACCAGTCAAGAGAGGTAAACTTGGCATTTTGGAAACACATGAGCCTCAATGACTACTGCCTAGACATAATGAACTATGACGATAATTTTGACATGGATAGAGAATCTAGCCAAACCCAACTACCAAGGGAAGAAGACACCAGAGGGAAGCTCCAATTCTAGTGCCACAACAATGAACCATGAGGAAGTGGCTGAGATGGTACTAAAGAAGATGGGCCATATAGACCTCAGTAACAATATGTTAGAACCATACCCACAGGACCTCATCTCTCCTATGGAGGATGCGAAGGAAATCATAGGATAGAGGAATGTAAAACATTCGCACCTTTAGTCAATAATCAGCCTACTGAGAAGTGGTGTCAAGCATGTGGATAGAATTTCACGCATGAAACCAATGAGTGCCATCACATTACTAGAATGTGGAGAGAAGGACAAGTTCCTCGCACACTACCTTTTCCTAGGTAGCAAATGTACAACAATAGTTATGGGGCAACTGAAGAACAAGCAAGACTGGTGTTAGGAGCACAACCTCCTGCACTTGGGACTAAGCCATTGAGCTATATTGATTATGAGGCTGCGAAAACTAGCCTAGAATTGGTGAGTTCTCAACCATACTTTGTGGAAGAGGATTCTCCTTCTTCTGATGAACTATTAGTTGACAATTCTATTGGGACTAGCCTAGTGAAAGAGATGAAAAGATGCAGGGGGAAGAGAGCTTGAGCTCTTGCAAGCACACACACACACTCACAAAACCCTAATAGAGAACACACAAGGTGAGAGGCTGAAAATCTTCTTCTTCTCTACTCAACACTCAACACACCATATACAAAGATAAGAGTACACACAATATGAAAGGTACTCAACCAATACATACACGGGTTCTCTATAGTGTGAACCCGACTAAAATGAGCTGGCGCTATAACTATGCCAGTCTCTAGAATGGCTGTCACACAGCCTGTCATCCCACTGGCCGCATATCACCCAAGATCTCACCAACCATGCCAGTGGTGTAAGTGCGGGGCCTATCCCCCAGGCGGGTCATCAGTGTCCACCACCTCACTAGAGCTAGATATCTCAACACTCCCCCTCGAGCTCAACTCCATCTCATGTACACCAAGAGAAGCCCTGAATCTGCGGAGCTTCTCTGTACCCAATGCTTTGGTGAAGATGTCAGCTACCTGATCCTCTGTGCTGACATAAACAAGGTCAAGATCTCTTGCCAAGACCTTCTCTCTGACGAAGTGGTAGTGGACCTCTATGTGCTTCGTACGAGCATGGAAGACTGGGTTCCTGGCCAACTGTATACTGCTAATGTTGTCACAGAAAATGACAACTTGTCTATCCAGTGATAGACCCAAATCTGCAAGTAGCTTTCTCAACCAAGCTACCTCACATGCTGCCATAGCAGCTCCTCTATACTCGGCCTCCGTACTCGATAGAGCAACCGTAGGCTGCTTCTTGCTGCTCCAAGTCACAGCAGCACTCCCCAAAGAAAACATGAATCCACTGGTAGATCTTCTGTCTGAGATACTACCAGCCCAATCAGCATCTGTGTACCCATGTACACATATCTCTGTCCCAGTCTCATAGAATAGTCCACAATGCAAAGTAGACCTCACATACCTCAGTATGCGTCTCACTGCATCTAAATGCAGTTTCCGTGGAACCTGCATAAACTGACTCACCAACCCAACAGCATAGCTCAAATCTGGTCTGGTGATCGTCATGTAGATCAAACTTCCTACTATGCTCCTATACATAGTAGGATCCTCCAAGATCTCTCCGGAATCTGCACTCAACTTGCCATTCTGATCCAATGGCACAGAAATAGGCTTACAGCCTGTCATACCATACTTGGACAACATGTCCAAGCCATACTGTCTCTGCAGTAATCCAATACCATGTGGTGACCTAATCACCTCAATGCCCAAGAAATATCTGAGCTCCCCCAGATCCTTCATCTCGAACTTCTGTCTAAGCAGGATCTTTACATCAAAGATCTCTGCATCATGGTCCCACGTAATGATCAAGTCATCTACATAGATGACAACAAGCACAACCCCTCTATCACCATGTCTCACATACAATGAGAAATCTGCATTGGCTACATGAAAGCCAATAGTGACAAGATATTCAGAAATCTTGTCAGACCATGCTCTTGGTGCTTGCTTTAAGCCATACAAGGCTTTCTTCAACCTGCAAACATGCTCAGGGTGACCCACATCCTCATAACCAGGTGGCTGCAACATATACACCTCTTCTTGCAAATCCCCATGCAAGAATGCATTCTTTACATCCATCTGATGTAAAGACCATTGCTTTGACGCAGCCACTGCTATCACAACTCTCACCGTTGCCATCTTGGCAACTGGGCTGAAAGTTTCCTCATAATCAATCCCATATGTTTGTGCATATCCTTTGGCTACCAATCTAGCCTTGTACCTATTTATGCTTCCATCACTGTTATGTTTAACTTTGTACACCCACTTGCATCCAATGGCTTTCTTGCCTTCAGGCAATTGCACTAAATCCCAAGTTTCATTTCCATATAGTGCATCCATCTCCTCATCCATAGCTTTCTCCCAATGCACATTTCCAACAGCCTCATCAATGCATGTGGGCTCAACAACCTGCACAACCTTTGCCATATATGCATAGTGATGTGCCACATAACCATCATAGGTAAATCTCTGCACAGGATTTCTCACTCTCCCTGATCTTCGCAGCTTTTCATTCATGGCTTCCATAGCCTTCTTTACACCAGGTGTTCTCATAGCTGGGATCCCAAGCTCCTCATCAAGGCTCATATCTGAGCCACTAGACTCTCCATCAACATGAGAATGCCCTGCAGAAATGTCAGGCATACCAAGGGGCTCAACCACTTTCTCTTTTCCTTTACGTGATGTACTAATCACATTTGCAGGGCTGGTATTGTGACGCAGCCTGCCACTCCATGGTCTATCACCAGACCCACTAGATGAGGACTCTCCTGGTCCACTCAAAGACTGTGATTGCTGACCTGCATTCTGTGCAACCACACTTCCAGACAAATCAGCCCCAATAGCTTCTTTTTCAGCAGCATACCAGCTGCTCATCTCATCAAAGACAACATCCCTGCTTACCCTCAACTCACGTGTAGCAGGGTTATAACACCTGTATCCCTTTTGCTCAAGGGAATATCCAATAAACACACATTTTTCAGCTTTCGGATCCAGCTTAGTTCTCAGCTCATCTGGCACATGCACATATGCAATGCATCCAAAGACTTTCAGATGAGACAAATCTGGTTTTCTGCCAGTAAACCTCTCCTCTGGAGTTACATCATGTATGGCTGCAGTTGGAGTCCTGTTCATGATGTATACTGCTGTAGAAATAGCCTCAGCCCAATAGCAATGCGGCATATTCTTCTCTTCCATCAATGCTCGCGCAATCTCAGCAATGTGCCTGTTCTTTCGCTCAGCAACTCCATTTTGCTGCGGAGTGTACCTGCATGTATACTGTCTCCGAATACCATTCTTCTTCAAATATTCAGAGAACTCATGGGAGAAGTACTCTCCCCCTCCATCTGACCTTAGGCACTTTACATATTTTCCTGTTTGCTTTTCAACCAAAAACCTGAAGTTCTGAAAGTGAGTGAACACCTCACTCTTCTCCTTCATGAAATATACTCACACTTTCCTCGTGTGGTCATCAATGAAAGTCACATAATACCTGCAGCCTCCCATAGATATGGTCTTCGTAGGACCCCATACATCTGAATGCACAACATCTAGTGCATTTCTGCTCACATATCTGTTACGTGGAAACACGTGCTTTGTTTGCTTCCCAAATTGGCATGCTTCACATATTTTCTGCATACCTTCCACTTTAAATTTTGGCAGCCCTGTCACAATTCCTTTTGTCTGCATAGACTTCAATCTCTGCACATTTACATGTCCAATTCTTTTATGCCATATGTCTGTGTCTGCAACAACTCCTGAACCATTTGCAAACATCGCAGCACTCATTTCAGGCATGTCTACATCCAACGTAAACATTCTGCCCACTCTGTTGCCTTTTGCAACCAACCTGCACTTGTCTTTAAAATCTTCAACATAACATCCATCAGGGTTAAACCTAACCTGCAAACCCTGCTCAATCATCTGGCCAACTGAAACCAGATTCTTTGTTATGTTCGGTACATGAAGTACATCTGCAAGGTACTTCACTTTGCCATCCTGCATAGACAATGGCACATCTCCAACGTGGGCAATTGGATGAGCCGTGTCATCCCCTGTTTCCACAAAACCTGGTCTTTCCGGGTTTTTCATCTCCTTGAACCACTCCCCATGACTTGTCATGTGGTTCGAAGCGCCTGAATCCACATACCATACATTATCTTTTTGTGCTGCATCAACATTTTCAGACATGGCATTCACGACATGCTGCATAACAAACAACCTTTCATTATCCTCATTGTTTCTGCTTGAGGATGCATAGTTGTTTTGCTGCACTTTCCCATTTTGCATGTCAGCCTGCTTCTTATAACATTCTGACTGCACATGTCCAGGCTTACCACAATAATAGCATTCACGTGCATCATTATATTGCCTTTGCCAATTTCCACGGCCTCTTTGACTCCCCCTGCCTCTGAATTTGCCTCTTCCACCTGCGTGTTGTTGTTGTTGTTGATTTTGGGACTGTTGTTGTTGCTGCTGCTGCTGGCCATAATTCTGATTACCTGTTCGGCCACCTCCTTGACCGCGTCCACGGCCTCCTCTACCTCGTCCTCTTCCTGAACTCGTGTAGAAGGCCTGTTGCTCTGAACTGTTTTTGCTTTGTGAAGTCTGTTGGTCTTCACCCAAGCTCTTCTCTTCGATAATCAGCATAGACACCAAATCTGTAAAGTTGGGAATGTTTTCCCGAGTCTGAATAGACGTCTTGAACGCCTTGTATTGTGGCCGGAGACCACGTAGACAGACTTCCACCTTGTCATCATCATCTACTGACACACAAATAGATGCAAGGGATTTCACAATACCCTTTATCTTCAACGCATAGTCATTCACAGACATGCTCTTTTTCTCCACAGTATGAAGTTCATTCTTCAACTATATCTTACGTGCCTTGGTATTTGTTTCATACAGCTTTACCAAGGTGTCCCATGCCTCCTTGGGGGACTTGGCATCCTGAATGTGCCCAATCATGGTGTCCTGTATACTAATGGAAAGCCAATACATAACCTTCTTGGCTCCTTGGTTCCAGTCTTTAAACTCTTTCACATCTGCAGCAGTCGGATTTATATCCGGTATCTCCGGTGCCTCTCCATGCTCACCTTCTATGTAGTCCCAATAGCCTTTTCCCATCAGAAAATTCGTCAACCTGAACCTCCAAGCATGGAAGTTATTCTTATCCAGCTTCTCAGCCACAATCTGTGTTATGCCATCATTAGACATCTTGCCAAACACACAATTTCACCAGAAACTGTACTCTGGTTTTTCTGCACAACCTGCAGTATTTCTGCACAGCGGTACTGTAGTACTCTTAATTGTCACAACCAGTGACTTCAATGTGCATACATACACCCAATGGCAACTGTAGACCTCTTTGCAGCACCCACAGTGTCTGCACAGTCAATCTGTCTTCCTGCAGTTCTTAAAACAGAGTTCTGCAGAGAATCGATGACTTACCCGCAGTGCTCGAAATCGCCTGCTTTCTGAAAAACGGAGGTCCAGACGCGCCCGAAACGCGTTTTCAGCCCGAAAACCGTAGTCCAAAGGACTGTATAGTTGCCCTGCAGCTTTACTCCCGCGAAGAAATCTCCTCAATCAGAGATCGTTTGCCGGTGCCTCCCGTAGAGCTCCCGACAAGGGTGTAGTCACCAACACAATAGGGAAGAGTAGTTGAAGCTCTTACCCTCGTACCGCTTCCTGTGGTTCTCTTGCTTGCAGCTCAGCCCTTAGCATGAACCAGGCTTTGATACCATGAAAAGATGCAGGGGGGAAGAGAGCTTGAGCTCTTGCAAGCACACACACACACACTCACAAAACCCTAATAGAGAACACACAAGGTGAGAGGCTGAAAATCTTCTTCTTCTCTACTCAACACTCAACACACCATATACAAAGATAAGAGTACACACAATATGAAAGGTACTCAACCAATACATACACGGGTTCTCTATAGTGTGAACCCGACTAAAATGAGCTGGCGCTATAACTATGCCAGTCTCTAGAATGGCTGTCACACAGCCTGTCATCCCACTGGCCGCATATCACCCAAGATCTCACCAACCATGCCAGTGGTGTAAGTGCGGGGCCTATCCCCCAGGCGGGTCATCAGTGTCCACCGCCTCACTAGAGCTTGATATCTCAACAAGAGACCTATATCAGGGATATGAGGTTTCCAAACTCTCTATTTCTCTTAGGGTCAAAGCCATTAAGCAAAGGGGATACCCACCAGCACAAGGACAAATGGTAGGACCTTGTTTTGATTGTCAAGGATCCCATTGGGTAAGAGGTTTTCCAAATTGGAAACAGGGACAAGTACCAAGACTGCCACAAATTGAAAAATATTACATAGGGTGTAGTGTGGACTATCTACCAAAGGATTGTTTGCTAAAACCAGTAGATCCAACTACAACTTAGAGCAAGGTCTCCCTAAATTGCATAGAGGTAGTCCCTTCTCCACCAAGCACATCCGAGAATGAGAAAGATCAAGATGCAGTGTCTACAAATAGTGAAAGGATCCCAACGTCAACAGAATGCCCAAGTTCAGATGGGGGAACACAAGAAAAGTTCCAAGGCTAAGGAGCCCACTAGAGAAGCAGGCGCCACAAAGAAAACAAATCGGAGGGAATTGTATGGCAAAGATAGAAAGAATTCAGATAGTTCAAATGATGAAGAGTCAGCTCATAAGGAGCTAAAGGGAACTCCGAGTCTTCAAGCAAAAACACTGGAGAAATGAATTTAACTCGAAGGTAAAGCGGATCAAAAAGAAAAATTATCAACTTTTAAGGAGAGCTCGGGGGGATCTGTCGTAGTCGATAAAGTCAATGATCCATTAGATGCTGCCCTTAAAGCATACAATAGCAGAATAGCGGCTCAGGTGGAGCTACTAAAGAAGCTACAAGAGTACCCAAATCCTTATGAGAAGATCAATCTTATGGTGCATTAAGAGTTAATCAAGGAGGCTCAATTAGACTTGGAGGGACCACCACCAGATTATCAATGGGGATTGATTTTTCAGAAGCCCAATTTGAAAAACATACTGTAGGCCACATCAAGCATGGAAAAAGGGATTGAGGCAGTATCTCTACCCCCTTTTGATGAAGCTCATCTAGAGGGAGCAATCCCAAAATCCGAGCGAAGCACTCCCGAGAGCAATGCATGTACCGAGCGAGATTTTACAGGACCCATAAGAAAATAAATGTCTTGAGATTCTTACAAAAATATCAAACATTTGAAAACATACCAGCTAGTGACCCAAAAGAAAATAATTTTCTTGAGATTCTTACAAAAATATCAAACATTTCAAAACATACAACAAATACATTTGAATTGCATAAGCCTTAACAGACCAAAAAATGGGATAAAGGTCTAAGAGCATACTATTACTCCTCTGCTATAAAACAAGCTCTAAAAGCAAACTATTACTCCAAAAAATGGGATAAAGGTCTAAGATCAAACCAAAAAAGAGAATATAGTGCATGAAAATACTAGATGATGGAAAATATCGACGCTTCTTAAGTTCACCAATAGAAGCTCTAAATGCATAAAGCTATGGCTAGACATTCACCCTAGCACCTCCCAAAGCCTAGAACAACTCCACTTTTGTCAAAGCTACTTGATGTACAAACTCATGTGCATTAGAGTCCAAGCCTAAAACTTGAAAAAACATAGAGTACATGTGTTTGCAAGGCATATATGTCAATCACTTACTCTCCCTTTTTTGAAAGTCCTCACATGTGCAACATGGGAAGTCCGACAAAGTAATAGAGTAGTTAACACCATTTGTAGTCGATGCATCAGTGCTTACATAAAAGACATGGGTTTCATTGCAGACTATAATCGCCTCACGGATTAATCTTGCCGACATTGTCCTGCCCAAATGAATGCGGTCATGGAATTCTTTTGTCAACTTTGACCTCCATTTTACAATCTTCCCATCCCTATACTTAGCCCTGAAAGCACTTGGCACTCTACTTGTGGAGCCAACATTGGGGACTCTTGGGATCCCAGAACTCTTTTGCAAAACAAATCCATTTTCTTGTAACATTTCCACTTCATGAGGCTACAAACAAGTGCCCTATGAAACTATCCAAACACCTAATGCAGGTCCACGTGGTGAAACCACCATTTCATGCACATTCCAGCTGTGTGTATTAGAGGAGTTACAAAACCAAATATACCCCTCAACTACACCCCTCGACTGAGAACCACTTGGTGGATATTTTCTATGACCCCAAAAGCATGGTGCTGCTACCCCTCGCTTGATATCACAAGAATTGTCATTTATGAACCGACCACATCTTTCTCTTCAATCTCCTATTATTCCAAAACAGGTCATTTTTCATCCTCGTTCTGTTCTTCTTATGGCCCACATAGTCTTTGATACATTAACATCTTGCCCGCAACCTCCTGATCATTTTGTTTTCCTCTTACTCCCGTGGTTGTGGTGGCTGTAACATATTCAGGGCAATGACTGTCCTCTTCCAAAATTGTGTCAGCATTTACAAACTCTGGCCTTTTCTTTTTAACACTTTTCTCTCGAATGCTAGATCTATTCATCTCTGGACTGTTAACCCCCATGATCAAAATGAACCCACATATCTTGCAAATTTCCTCCAGGTCACATTCTATTAACCAAATCCACTCCACTGCCTAGACCTTTGACAGACATTTTAAACACATGTGGCTCTGCTGAAGAGTGTTTAGTTGTCCTAGAAAAGGACACTATGGATGAAGAGATAACAACATTTACTCTTGAGTTCTAAAATTGCATCAAGACCTTTTGTTGAGGTACTGTTAGACCTCTTAGCATTTTCTAGACTTCTCTCAATCCTACGCTTGTTTGAGAGAGGTGTTATATTGTCTAGAAAGTTAGCAAACTCCTCATCATTTATCTTTGCTTTCATTTTTGTACAGTCCCCAATGAAGTGATCCATTATAATATCCTATGTTGTAGCTCTCTCCAATTGCTTAGTAGTGGTGAAAGGATCTCAAGAAGCATGTTTTTGCAAAATCTAATCAATGCGATACACAGTTGCTCTACTCTACACTTCTAAAACACGATGCTTATGGAAACCAAGGTGTATAGCACACCTACTTGCATTCAGTTTATCTCTTGGCAAACAATAATATAGCACAATAGGACAATTAGCCAACATTCTGGCATTTGCCCACAATGAACACAAGAAACAGTGCCATACTCGCGAGAAATTAGTCCTTTTGGGCATGATCGGGCCAGACGTCCATGCCATTGGACTTCATTATAAAGTTTTGTTCTTAAATAATATGGACAATCAATGTTAATGCATTGCAAATGATCTAAACACCTACTAAACCTTACAACCCTAGAAAAGGTATCACTGCTACAAGTTACATATTCAGTCCATAGATGACTATCATGTTTTTGTTCCATACCTTGTATACCTGAACACTGGCCGCAAGGAGGCAACGCAAATGCAACATAACCATCGTAATACATTGGTAACTCCTATACTTTAGTCACCTCATGTATCTGTTTAAGAGCTACAAATAGATTGCTTTGGATGGGAAGTCCTCTGATCATATCAATAGATCCTAGAAAGAGCCACAAAACTTCTTTTTGATTTTGTTGATGTGCTTGGAGGTGTTGTTATACCACCTAGATTTAACCTTGCATCATACTTTGAGGAGATTATGTTTGAGAGCAAGCCTCATCTATACCCAATTGAGACATCACTTGAAGCAAAAATGAAAGATGCTGAGAAATAGGCCCTCAAAAAGGTCAATAGCATGCGTATGTTTGCCCAGAGATTGGTTTACAGGTGTGTTATGCTTTTATTAAAAAAGTTATTTGAAATATATTGTATGTGGACATTAGAAAAACATATGTGTAGGTGAGATTCTTTGTGTGTTTTTGTCTTCTAGATTTTTGTCATTTCTACAATCAGAAGGGCATATTTCAAGTGTTCCTTTCTTGGCCAAACAATGGGCTCTACTTTCAAATAAAGATGCGTGCATGTATTCTTTGAATATGCACAAATTATCCAATTGGGAGATGAAAAATTATCCTTGGTGGATAGATATGGCTGAGGGCCATGTTCTTGCTCATGAGAGAGATCTTTATGTGATGAGGTGAAAAAGAGAGATAGGTCCACCAAGTCCCTAAATCCGGGAAGAGAAGAGGGTCCTTCAAGTAAGTTAACATAATATAAGTTTGCTTGAAATGTCAATGTGCTAGATTAGGACCCTGACATGTTTGTTTTTTGTAAGAGCAATCTTCATTAAAAGGTAAAGAGCTTGTAAGACATTCAAATGTGATTGAGGAGTCTGACGATGAGTTAGAAGACAATACAACCCATCATGGGGATCACATAGGTAGGTTTGAAATACAAGGAAGCTTTTCGATAATACATATCTCTCTTGCTTTTTGAATATAGCAATGTGGTCTTTTGACATTGCAGGAGGGACACACACTTTTAGTGTCAAGAAATCCATTACTTTCTGCTTTTTGCCAGAGCTGTCATATGGGTTTGATCTCCCCTTTGCTAGTCGATGTGTTTTTTGTGTGGGCACCATAGCCACCACTGACTTCTCAGCAAGAGTCAAAATCCTAAATGGATTCCAATTCACGAGCATATGGTCAAGGCGCGATCGACGAGCTTTCAATATACAAGAGGAGGAAAATCTATTGCATGGCCAGTGCTTTTTTTTTTTGGAGTTTCCTTTTGGTGGTACTCTACATTCTCCTAGTGGCAAACCTACTTGGGACCAGTTCACTGAGAATCATGTGCGTAGTGGCATAGTGCTTTCCGCAAGTGGTTTCCGCAACTACATTGGCAGATTCAGGATGGTTGTTGATAATGGCATCGTTTGGAGGTACGTGTTTGTTTGTCTATTGTCACATAAAGGTATGTAATAACTTCATGAGGTTCGTTTTGATCACATGATAGGCAACTATATTGGATTGGTGGAGAGATTTTGCCGTGGATTTGGATTATTTATATTTCGTCGTATTTTGGTTTGTCATCATTGCTCCTATGGTTACTTTGAGAATAATGGAGAGTGAGTGGAGGTGGGTAATCTTTGATGTCACATTCATGTGGTGGCAAAATGTATTTTTCATGTTGACATAGAGTTGTTTTGTTCTTTTCTTTTGTAGTGCGACACTTCAGTTTTGTTCCTGGTTCACCGTGTGGGGATGCATCCACGCCGTTACATCACCATGGAGAGCTCTACACACTTTCGATCTTTGCAGATGCAAGCATCCAACTTGGTGGTTCATCACTATATGCCAAATTCTTATTACGTTATGTCACCTCTACAGGAGAGCCGTGGCATGGAGGTCAGCAGCGTGGTCGGGCTTTTTTGGGTTGCTTTGTAGAGCTGTTATGCAGGCCATCTGGCATTTGTCTTGAGCTTTGATGTGGGACTGCTTCGATACTTTTTTCTTGCTTGGCTACACGAAAAGCTTGTGCTTCTATTGATATTGATGCGATGAGCCCTTGATCTCATCTCATGTTCAGCGATTACTTCATGTTAGGAAGCAATCTAGGGAGGAGTGTTTTGTATCGAGGGATGTTGATGACGAGGTGGAGATGCCTCTGATTCACAATCCTTTTGATGACTAGTGAGATTCTTATTTGCCTTTTGTGAGAGTTGTTTTGGACATTTGCTACATACTTTTGTTTTAGCATTTATATCCACTACATTTGACATTATACATTGTGGGCACTATCTTATGATGAGGTTCGTAATGTTTTTTGTAACAAGAAATGCCTATAGTTTTTCTTTAAGAAGTTATATTTTGATGTTGGCCCTATAGTAAACGCTAAAGTACAGTATCACAAGAATGTATTGTAGGGTGGAAGCATGGGTGGGTGGACAAAAAAATCTTTGTTCGAGACACAACTATTAATAGCTTTTTCTTCCACCTTGCAATTAACTTCAAGCATTCATTGTTATCTACAACAAAAAAGTATTGAGGTGGCGGTGAGGTGTCCGATGAGGTGGATCAGAAGCCTAAATCCATTGAGGTGGCGGGTGAGGTGTCCGATGAGGTGGATCAGAAGCCTAAATCCATGGGGGAAAGTGTGGGCTATATTATAAAGAGTTCATGCAAGGTGGCTCTAACCTGATTAGCCACAAGTAGGTGCCTCCTCTTGGGGGTGTTGACTAGAAGCTGACTCGGTAGAACCATGAAAAAGCTATAAATATAGCTATTCTTTACCATTTTGGAGGGAGGAAAATTTCCTAGTCCACAAGGAGTCCACCACTCTTCCAAGAGGTACTCCTCTCTTATTTTTGCAACTTTCCAAAACCCTAACCCTAACCCTAATTCAATTTCTCAATTTCTAGGGTTTTTTCATAACCCTAGAGAGAGAAAAATTAGGGATTAACCCTAATCCTCATGCAAATTGAGTGATTAAGGTCTTGAAAAATCATAATTAATTAGTAGATTAAGGTTAGGATTATTGTCTCTCTCTAATTACCCATGTGATTAGCGATGCTTCAATTAGCATAATTAAATGCTAATTAATTGGAAAAATTCCTTCCTCTATTCCAAACTCTTTAGAGTTGCTACATAGATTATTTAATGCTTATTACATCTATCCCTAATCTTGGTTTAGTCATTGATTAAGTCTAATTACTGATTTCTAGAGAGAGGTGGTAATTTTTTACACATTTTTAGAGAGATAATGTATCTCTAGTCAAAATTAGGCTAATCCCAATTAGTCACACATGTATTAGATGTGTAATTACACTATGGTAATCTCAATTGAATCGTTGATCAGGTCTAATCTCTGATTTCTAGAGAGAGATATTTTTTTACACATTTTTAGAGAGATAATGTATCTCTAATAGCAATTAGGCTAATCTCACTTAGCAACACATGCATTAGATATGTAATTACACTATGGTAATCTCAATTTATACATTTATTAAGTCTACTCTTTAATTTCTAGAGAGAGGTGGTATTTTTTACACATTTTTAGAGAGATAGTGTATCTCTAATCATAATTAGGCCAATCCGAATTAGCTACACATGCATTAGACATGTAATTACACTGTGGTGATCTCAATTTTAGTCATTGATTAAGCCTACTCTTTGATTTCAAAAGAGAGGCGGTGTTTTTTACACATTTTTTGAGAGATAGTGTATCTCTAATCGTAATTAGGCTAATCCCAATTAGTCACACATGCATTAGATATGTAATTACACTGTGGTAATCTTATTTTAATCATTGATAAAGTTTAATTAAGTGAATCTAGAGAGAGGTGGTATGTTTAAGCGCTTTCTTAGAGAGATAGTATATCTTTAACCTCAATTAGGTGAAAGTCACTTAACCAAGCGTGTATTAGATTCTTTTAAAATAATCTTGTAGCTTACATTAGTAAATGTTTAGTTGAAACTAATCTTCTAGAAAAAAGAATCTCTAAATTAATTTCCACACATGACGTAGTGTACCTCCAAATCGTGTTTTTTTTCGAGCCTCTTGAGAACAGGAAGAATATGTATTTATTCTTTCAAGTAGAAGATTAATTTGTAATCTCCAATAGAACCATATTAGGTAGTCGCATACTTATTTATTTAGTAAGAAGATTTGTTGTTAATAGATTAGTTAATTAAATTACCTTAAGTATAAAAGGAAGCAGAAAAAACAAGTAAGCTTATACCTCAAATTATTCTAAACAATCATCAAGGAAAGTAATTTTGATCTTACTAATTAAATTGGATTTGGTGCCACAGTTGTTTTTAGTTATATTCGCTTTCACTTCCTAGAACAAGTATGGCACACAAGCGTACTCGCAGCGAGGCCATTTATGACCCTGAGGAACACCGTGAAGCCCCCATCACCAGGAGTGCAATGCCCACGACCAGGGCCGTGGAAGAAGGATCATAGGTTGGTGTTAATTTAAAGTAATGAAATTTTAAGTTTTATTCTTGCATACGCGATTAATATGGACCTAGGAATTTAACCATGACACAAGAATTGGTCTAGGACCAAATGAGACTCCGAAGCATATGTTTTCACTTGTTAAGTTCAAAAGAATGTTTTCCACTTAGTTGATTTACAAAAATCGTAAAGCTTTCAAGCATGTTTATCTCCCAAGGACACATTTTAACACAAATTATCGTCCAGACGGGCGTCCATGATGGCGAAGACACGAACACTCAGAGTGCGACAAGATACATCGAGAGTGTCTACTTATTGGCTTCCTAGCCAAGGACCTACATGTCCAATAGTGGCCAGACTTACCAAGATATGTAGGTGAAAATAAAGGTCCCCAAAGAGAGATCACGTCAGGTTAGACGGGGGTCCCTAAAGTGCTTTCGGACCCAAGTGTGATCACGTTTGTAGACGGGGGTCCCTTGTCCAAGAGTGATCACGTCTGGTTAGACAGGGGTCCCTTGTTTTGTTTGATTATATGTGATCACGTTTGGTTAGACAGCAGGGGGTCCCTTGTTAAGTTTTGTAGTTGCGTGTGATCACGCCTGCCGGGGCGAGGGTCCCTTGGTTGCTTTCGTATCAAGAGTGATCACATCCTTAATTGAATAGGGGGTCCCTTGTCAGATTATGAACCTTTTAAGGATGTGTTTTGAAAATAAAGTTCTCTTTTAATTGCTTGATTTACAGTTTTATGGCTTGAAGAGCTGTCTTAAGGAACACTGTTCATGAAGGAACAATGGTTGTTTTTATATGTTAAACAGTGTGGTAGTAATTAGATAACCCATGACCGGGTGCATGCAGGGTGGAAAGTGGGAGATTGGTTGCCCCGACGGCACCATTCTAACGGATGGGTGGACCCGATAAGTCAGGTAACTTTCCAACAATTTTTGGCATAAGACAAGTAGTTTAAGTCCCTCACCTTAGGGGACCCTACAGTTCTTGAGCCCCGAGGAGCCGAAACTGTACCATGAACCAAGGGTTATGTACCTCCACATTCCGCAACCGTTCGATGATTGGGTTGAGTGCGTGAGGGGAACTAGATTTCCTAGAAGTGACCACACTATTAAATTCTGCAAGGTAGAACTAGGTTAGGCTCCAATGGCTTGTATCCATGGACTCGTTTGCGAGGTCCGAGTGCCGTCCATTGGATTTTCCTTTAAAGTCTAGTCGACTACTAAAAGGCTTTGTCTACCACTTAAACCTTAGGGTTTAGGGGCTGGCACCTCACAGGTGGTATCAGAGGATATAGGTTGTCTTTCCTTTTTTCTGTACTCATCACTTCAACTTTCAGTTGATTGGATAATGTTAGGAATATAGCTTTAATCAATGTTTCTTATCCTTGCAAATTTAATGATTTATCAGGACCACTCCATTACCTACGCTGGAGGACGGACGCTGTGTGAAATGTATCCCATGGCTTGTCAATCACCATGTATCGAACTTCGCAACATGGTGATGGAAACCTTGGACCGATTATTCGACCCACAACCAACACGAATTCAACAAGGGTGGGAGAGGGAGACATGCTGGGTCATTGGTAGCCACTACTTCCATATCAATGCTAAGAAGTTGGGCAACTTAGGCCTTGACTTGCGACGAATTCGTTGGGCTGCTGAAGAGCTTTGCCTCGTCTAGCTGTTTTTATTTTATGGGACCCGACCCACAGCTATAATAGAGGTTGATGGGGTAGTCATGTCCCAAAATTATTGGGTTTATAACAAGGTTTTAAGTGTTCTCCCTGCCGACTGAGTAGCAGTCATGGGAAGGTCGACTACTACACCTGGAACTGAATCCACCTATGGGTTGCTAGTTCTACCCAGTGTATATAGAATTTTAAACCCTTTAGAGGTTGGCCTTTCTTTCACTTATGTCCCTGCAAGTTACTTCCATGGCTATGAGCCAGAGGAAGATTACTCGCCGCGCTCACCAAGGGCGAGGGGTCTTGTAATTAAGCAAGATGTGATGCTCAGCCCTCCTTGTATTTATCTTGTATATAAAAGGATGTTAGCTTTGTTTTCTTGGTTTTATGAACTATGTTAGTAATCTTGTGATGATTATTCACCAAAGGACACTCTATCAAGACATGATAGGACCTTGATTCTTCAATCAATGTATCTCACGGCCCGCACTTCTACAAGTTACTCCTTTAGAGATGCAATGCAGAGGATTTTGATCAAGTTGTTTTTACCACGTGTTTATAGCGCCGTTTGTTTAGCACCTTTTGTAATGAGGGGGAAACACTACTATTTTATTGAAGCATGCACACTCACCCTCCTCGATTATGACTTGATCCGCATTAGGTGGCTAGAAAGTCTTAAGCTAGTTCACCTTTTCCTTTTCCTATGCCACCCTGATGCTGCAGAGACTATGATTAGCAAAGATGAAGGCCTGGTCCTCCAAAACTGATGGGCATATGACCAGGTAACAAGGGTCATTCCGGAAGATCGAGTTGCGATCATGGGACGAGGGAACCCTGAGGCCATTTTTGGACTACCAAACTTACTAGATAGCTATAGCACCCTCAACACATTAGCCGGGTCCCCCTACTTTCAAGAAGAAGAAATGGACGAAGTTCTATAGCCAGCTTCAGAGAGGGACTTCACCAGCAATTTACTAGGAGACTAGATTATCTTACAGCTTGTACATATTTATACATGGATCATTTCATTGTAAATACCATGAGTAAACAGGTCATTTTTTCTATGTTTCTAATGATCTCTTGTAAGATATAAACATTTCTATATTTAAGCAACCTCTGAATTGTTGTTGTTCCATGTTCTTTCAAGCCTCTGAGCCAGTGTGTGGCCATGCTAATTCTTAAATTGAACTTTTGCATTTCAAAGTAAAAATAGGGTCTTGTAAGCCTCTGAGCCAATTCATGGCCAAGCTAGTTATTTGATAAAGACCATTCAATTACCTACATTTCAATGTATGGTAAACTTAAAGAGAACCTCTGAGTCTTAAATAACAGCCATGTTGCGATGAAGTAATGTTTAAATCTTATAAGTATACCTTAGTAAGGCTTAGATTATGCCGTTGAAATGATATGTTGTGTGCGGGGAGTTGAACTTTTTCCTGTTGATTTTATATTCACGCACTTGACACCCTAGCCCTTTACACTGAAGTTCAGGAAAAGAAGCTTCTCCTAAAATTAACCCAACCTCCTACCTTTAAGGGAGAGGGAGCCACCATTGAAAAAGATGCAAAATTTTGGATTGAGGCTATGGATGATTACTTTTCAACTGTAGGAACCTCAACTACGAATCAATCCATGCTCGCCAGGTTTAGACTCCAGGGGGATGCTAAACTCTTGTGGAAGCAGCACTGCCGCCGAGATACTCATGTTGACGAGGGCACCTAGACTTGAAAGCAAGTCAAGCAAGCTGTAATGTCTAGATACCTCCCACCTGCTCATCAGGTCCTCAAAATGAATGAATTTTTTGAGCTGCAACAAAATAATCTAACCTTGGAAGATTATTTCTCAAGATTTGTAACGCTTCAACGTTACGCTCCCCAAATGACCTACAACCAGCAGAGCAGCAGATTGCCAGGTTTTGTCAGGGAACTGAGAGCACCCCTAGATTCAAGATTGGAGGTGATGAGGCCTGTTACCCTTCAAGATGCTCTTCTAAGAGCCAAACCCTTAGTAAAGGAGATCCAGCGTAGCCTAAATCAGGAAAAGAGATTTCAACCCACCGGAGGAAATAGAGGGCGGCTTGAGTTTCGATGTCATGATTTTGGCCAGCGAAGCCCTCAAAATGGGACCCAAGTTTATGCTGCCCAGGTCCATGTCGCGATGGAATTCCCCAACATACGATGCTTTGGTTGCAACGAGATGGGGCACTATAGAAGTAAATGCCCAAGGTTGGCAAACCAAGTAGCCTTGGTTGCAGCGGACGCACGAAATCCTGATCGAGCTAACATGAATCACCGGGGTGGACGAATCAGAGACCACGGGAGAGGCTGTGGTAGAGTAGCCAAGACTTATGGGCGAGGGCATACTCGCACCGCCAATGTTAATGCCATCATTGGTGAGCCAATTGTCGCGGATGAAGCAAGAGAATGCACCCAGTTATTTGCAGCCATTGATAATCCGGGAGCGCCACAACAATATGCTGTCATCCAAGCCAATGCAACTCACCAACGTGAAGAGTTTAAACTTCTAATTGATTGCGGGAGTACCCATTCCTTCTTATCACCTAAGTGTTTGAGAAAATTAAGACTAAGTCAGTTCTCTATCAATCCTATGACGGTGGAGTTAGCCAATCAGAAGGAAGTTACTTCCCAACATTCAGTGGGAACGTTAGAATTTGAATTAGGGGGAAAACCAACGTCAGCCTTCTTTAGATATTTACCAATATGCTTATATGATGGAATTTTGGGAATGGATTGGTTAATTGCAAACCATGCAAGCATTCACTACTATGCTCAAGGGACTCTGTCATTTCAAGATAAGGGCAAGACAATGTAATACAAGGGAGGAATAAAAAACCTAAGGTTCGACTGGTCTGAGCTAGCAGGATGCTTAGGGGAATGCGGTCAAGACAACAAGTTTACTTAGTGAAGCTCAATAAAGTTGAAGAAACCAAGAGCAACTGAGAACCAAATTGGCTTCACAAGTTTTTGGATGTCTTCTCTGAAGATCGTACTGATCTTCCCCCATATCGGGAGATAGAGCACGAGATAGATGTTTATTCGGGTAGTGAGTTTGTCTCAAAGAGACCCTACAAAATGTCCCTTCCGGTAGCATACCTAGATGATTTTGTTTTAGTTTTCTTTGACGATATCTTAATCTATTCTAAGGCTGAAGAAGATCATGAAGACCATGTACACAACTACTTTGCCAACATAAATTATTTGCCTAAGAAGAGCAAGTGCACCTTCTTCACCCCTCAAATTGAATATTTGGGGTTTATCATTTCTCCAGATGGTATTTCTATAGATCCTAACAAGGTGAAGGATATTAATGAATGGCCTCAACCCCAATTAGTCTTCAAAACCAAGGGATTTTTGGGTATTACAGGTTGGCATTACAGGCTGGCATAGGACCTTTATTAAAGACTATGCCCTCATAGCTGCCCCTCTAACGAATTTTAAACCCTTTAAGAGGTTGGCCTTTCTTTCACTTATGTCCCTACAAGTTACTTCCATGGCTATGAGCCAGAGGAAGATTACTCGCCGCTCACCAAGGGCGAGGGGTCTTGTAATTAAGCAAGATGTGATGCTCAGACCTCCTTGTATTTATCTTGTATATAAAAGGATGTTAGCTTTGTTTTCTTGGTTTTATGAACTATGTTAGTAATCTTGTGATGATTATTCACCAAAGGACACTCTATCAAGACATGAGAGGACCTTGATTCTTCAATCAATGTATCTCACGGCCCGCACTTCTACAAGTTATTCCTTTAGAGATGCAATGCAGAGGATTTTGATCAAGTTGTTTTTACCACGTGTTTATAGCGTCGTTTGTTTAGCACCTTTGTAATGAGAGGGAAACACTACTATTTTATTGAAGCATGCACACTCACCCTCCTCGATTATGACTTGATCCGCATTAGGTGGCTAGAAAGTCTTAAGCTAGTTCACCTTTCCTTTTCCTACGCCACCCTAATGCAGAGACTATGATTAGCAAAGATGAAGGCCTGGTCCTCCAAAACTGATGGGCATATGACCAGGTAACAAGGGTCATTCCGGAAGATCGAGTTGCGATCATAGGACGAGGGAACCCTGAGGCCATTTTTGGACTACCAGACTTACTAGATAGCTATAGCACCCTCAACACATTAGCCGGGTCCCCCTACTTTCAAGAAGAAGAAATGGATGGAGTTCTATAGCTAGCTTCAGAGGGACTTCACCCTAGCGATTTACTAGGAGACTAGATTATCTTACAGCTTGTACATATTTATACATGGATCATATACCATGAGTAAATAGGGCATTTTTTCTATGTTTCTAATGATCTCTTGTAAGATATAAACATTTCTATATTCAAGCAACCTCTGAATTGTTGTTGTTCCATGTTCTTTCAAGCCTTTGAGCCAGTGTGTGGCCATGCTAATTCTTAAATTGAACTTTTGCATTTCAAAGTAAAAATAGGGTCTTGTAAGCCTCTGAGGTTTGGAAGCTTTAAACAAGGATTTGTTGTGACAATATCCTTGAGTCGGGTGAAGCTCTCTTCATGCTGAGGCTCCCATTGTATCTTACTTCCTTTCTTTAGGAGATTCGTTAGAGGGGCAGCTATGAGGGCATAGTCTTTGATAAAGGTCCTATGCCAACCTGTAATACCCAAAAATCCCTTGGTTTTGAAGACTAATTAGGGTTGAGGCCATTCATTAATATCCTTCACCTTGTTAGGATCTATAGAAATACCATCTGGAGAAATGATAGACCCCAAATATTCAATTTGAGGGGTGAAGAATGTGCACTTTGCTCTTCTTAGCAAATAATTTATGTTGGCAAAGTAGTTGTAAGACTTTGTGTACATGCTCTTCATGATCTTCTTCAGCCTTAGAATAGATTAAGATATCGTCAAAGAAAACTAAAACAAAATCATCTAGATATGGCCTAAATATGTCCTGCATAAGCCTATTAAAGGTTGCAGGAGAATTTGTAAGTCCAAATGACATTACTGTGAACTCATAGTGGCCATACCACGTGTTGAAGGGAGTCTTTGTGATATCTGAATCCCTTACCCTAATCTGATAGTAGCCAGATCTGAGATCTATTTTTGAAAAAGCTTTGGCCCCATGTAGTCTAAGTTCATCAATTTGTGGAATAGGATCCTTATTCTTTACCCTATAGTCTATGCATAGACGAAATGTCCCATCTTTCTTCTTTTGAGATAAAACAGGTGCTCCCCAAGGTGAATTACTAGGGCAAATAAAAGCTTGTTCCAAAAGTTGGCGTAATTGCTCCTTTAGCTTAATTGCTTCCGGAAGGGACATTTTGTAGGGTCTCTTTGAGACAGACTCACTACCCGAATAAACATCTATCTCGTGATCTATCTCCTGAGATGGGGGAAGATCAGTAAGATCTTCAGAGAAGACATCCAAAAACTCGTGAAGCCAATTTGGTTCTCAGTTGCTCTTGGCTTCTTCAACTTTATTGAGCTTCACTAAGTAAACTTGTTGTCCTGACCGCATTCCCCTAAGCATCGTGCTAGCTCAGACCAACAGTCGAACCTTAGGTTTTTTATTCCTCCCTTGTAATACATTGTCTTGCCCTAATTTATCTCGAAACTAAACCATTTGAAGTGGTTATTGTGATGCCAGTGGAATTGCAGTTGGTGTGGTGTCTTAATTCAAGAAAAGAGACCAGTTGCATTCACCTCCCGAACACTAAGGTTACATGAGAAGAATTATCCAACTCATGACTTAGAACTATTGGCTGTTGTCCATGCCCTAAAGCTTTGGAGGCACTACCTTCTTCTTGTCGGCGGTTGTAAATTCCAATTAGTCACGGATCACCAAAGCTTGAAGTGGATCTTCACACAACCTACGCTTAATATGAGAGAAAGAAGATGGGTGGCACTACTCCAAGAATATGACTTTGATATCCTTTTCAGACCAGGGAAGGATAATGGAGTAGCAGATTCCCTTAGCCGAAAGTCTTTCCTTAATGCTATCTCAATCCTTGACAATCCTATCATCTCCATGGTCAAGGAAGTCTTAAGTAAGGATTCCGAATACCAAAATTTGTTAGCTCTTGTTTTGGCAAGAGAAGCTTTTGGGACACCACATCCAGCTGTTGTAAATTTTTTTAGCAACAATGACGGATGTCTCTACTTTAGGGCAAGGCTTTGTATTCCCAAGGACCCTAGTCTAAAGAAGGCAATCTTGTTTGAAGCTCATGATATCCCTACTTCCGGACGTCTGGGCTATGCAAAGACACTCAATGACATCAGAAATAGCTACCATTGGGTAGGACTAAAAGGGGATGTTCTTTGTTATGTTCGGCAATGTCTGTCTTGCCAAAGGATTAAGGCGGACAGAGTTATGATGCCTGGAAAATTACATCCCTTGGAGATTCCTCAAATGAAATGGGAGTGCATTAACATGGATTTTTTTTAAATTTTATCACAGGGTTACCCATAGTTCAAGGAGGCTACGACTCTCTCATGGTCGTTGTAGATCTTCTTACAAAGGTAACACGTCTCATTCCTGTTAAGAAAATCTTCAAGTCCTTTGACATAGCGAGGGATTTTGTCAAGGAAATTTTCAGACTTCATGGGTTGCCTAATCGCATCGTAAGTGATCGTGATGCTAAGTTCACCTCAAAGTTCTGGTGTGCACTCTTCTTAGCCATCGGTACTCAACTCTGCTTTAGCACTGCCTATCACCCCCAAACTGATGGGCAGACTGAACAAGTGAACCAGGTAATTGAGGATATTCTCAAGGCTTATTGCAGCGCCGAGAACCAAAAAGATGGATTTAGTATCTTCCATTGGTGGAGTACGCCTATAATTCCTCTTACCACTATCAAAGCATTGTGGAAGAATGACACCCTTCAACGCGCTCTATGGGCAAGAATGCTTAGCACCAAAGAATTTCTCAGATCCTACTACCCAAGTAGAGGCATCAAAGAAGATGATTGAGGAGATGGAAGCCCACACAAAGGCCATCCGTAAAGATATCCAAGCAGCTCAAGATCGTCAAAAGCACTTTGTAGATGGAAAGAGGTCTGATCATTATTTCAATGAAGGTGACGAAGTATTTTTCCGTGTCCGACCAAAGAGAAGCACTCTTTCCTTGGGGAAATACAAGAAGCTTAGTCCTAGGTATTGTGGACTTTATAGGATAGTGAAATGTGTAGGGACCCATGCCTACAAATTAGATCTTCCTGCACCTCTCAACGTTCATAACTTTTTCCATGTAAGTCT
Organism: Cibotium barometz; assembly: GCF_041138505.1. Classification (NCBI taxonomy): domain Eukaryota; kingdom Viridiplantae; phylum Streptophyta; class Polypodiopsida; order Cyatheales; family Cibotiaceae; genus Cibotium; species Cibotium barometz. The sequence goes on along the minus strand of NC_141052.1, from coordinate 12,897,089 downwards.
TCTCAAAGCTGACATACCTAGCCCTGATCATATCCTTGATGATGAATAGATTGTAATGGCCTCCCAAAACACTTTAGAACTACAACCTGAAAGCATCCTAGAATCCAAGGAGCGAACTCTTAGGAAGAGGATCATTAGGGAAGACCTAATCCAATGGTGGCAAGATTATCTTGCAGTGAAACCTCTTTACTCAAGAACTTGTTGGAAATAAGTGCACACTAGGTGTACTCTTTTCCTAGTCTAGTATAAACTTTTGTCTTAAGTCTTGTGTGTCTACCATGTGGCATCTTATTTGTCCCACATATCAGCGTGGCTACTATCTCTTGTACTACACACCTATATATTGTGGGTGTCACATCATAAGAAGTATTCAGCTTGTGTCTTGTCTACACTCGTCTCAAGGTAACTCTTTGTCCTCCAATCTTGTTGTTATTTCATTTCTCGTCTTCTAGTTTCTAGCTCTTGCTTCCATATTTCTACATGGTATCAGAGCCACCACTGCTTCCTTGCTCCTAGAGATTGAGGAGAGGGAGGCCAAAAAGAGAAGCCATGCCCTCTCTCTCTTTCTCTAAGTGCAAGAGAGTATGCTCTCTTTCCTCCTGAGGACCTCTACTACCTACGTGGAGAAGCAACATCTTGAAGAGGAGGCATCTCCATCTTCTGCCTGTCTTCTCCACGATTGCTGCTATTCAGGCCGTCACCTCTAGCTGCCACCGTTCTTGTTCAGGCTGTCTCTACTGCTGCAGATTTGCATGCCACTTTTGCCCCCTACAATCGCTCTTCTCAGAACAGAAATCTGCCACCATTATCTTGCTCCGCTCTTATTCTCAGCCACCACTCAGCCTCGCAGGCCTGAACTTCTTACTGCACGCTGTTATTCGTGGAGAAAGAGCTAGAGCAGCAGCCGACGAGCATTTATTTGCTATCGACTTGCTGCTGCAGCAGCTCAGCAAATTTTCGTCGTTTTTTTGGAGCCGCCTCAGCTTTGGACGTTCATCGTACTACCCTGATGCTTTCCTTTGGCTGCCTTCTTCATCGACTCAAGGGGCTGTCTTTGCCTGGGATTTATTGCGCTTGAAGAGTCTACAAGGTACTGTGCATTGTCTCCTTCAGTTTGCTGGCCAGTACTTTTGCAATTTGGATCTCTTCTTTCATTCATTTCTGCAATCTTGTAAGGGAATAGACACTGCCCTTGCATATTAGCAAGAGGTAAGACCTTCCCACATGGCCTCTTCTACTCATTCTCTCATGTCTATCGACAAATTCAATGGGTCCAACTTTCATACTTGGCAAATAAAAATCAAGTGCCATCTTATGAAAGAAGGTCTTTGGGATGTTGTTCACCATGCTGCTCCCGAAGATTCCGACATTGAGCAAGTTATCACTTACGTTCCCACCACTGCCAAGAATGACAAAGCCTATGCTATCATCTTGCTTGGTCTTGGAGATGATTACATTCATCACATCTCCGACATACATTCTGCTTCTCAAGCATGGATCACTTTGGATACCCTTTTTGGACCCCGCTCTAAAAACTCTAAGATTGCACTTATGATCTCATTCTTTGATCTACATATGCAGGAGGGAGCTACTATAGCCTCTCATGTCAATTATCTTCGCAGTCTTATGGTTCAGCTTGCATCAGTGAAGTCCCCCATCTCCGAAGATATTGCTATTGTTGTGCTTCTCAAGAGCTTACCTGACACCTATGCTACTCTTGTCACTACCTTCAAGTATCACAATAATCCTACTCTTGAAGGTATCATCAATGCTCTCCAAGAAGAGGAAAGAACTCAACAACAAAAGGTAACTGACACTGCATTTTTAGCAAAGAAAGGAAGTTCTAAAGTAAGAAAGCCTTGCACCCATTGTGGCGAAACTAATCATATGGAGAAGGACTGCTTCAAGGCTCATCCATGCACCATTTGTGGCCGTGATAATCACCGGGAGAAGGACTGCTACTCTAAACCCTCTACATCAGCCCCTGCATCTACCTCAGCCCATGTTGCTGCAGCATCTCCGTCAGCAGATCTTGCTGTTCATTCCTCATATGATGAGGAGTGGGCTTTCTGATTACTTCATCTTTCTTGTCTACCACTTTGACCACCGATGATGTAGGTCAAGGGGTTCTGTTGTCTTATTCATTCTGCTTTTGGACCTCTCTCTTGTCCCTACCCAAGAGGCAGAGGTTGCCCTTGAGGAGGGGATGTCTTCAAGGTCTATCTGTTTGTCTACAGTCAGTCTTCTGTCTATCTAGTCTTGTCTGTCTGTCTATTTGTCTATCAATCTGACTGTGTCTTGTTTTAGATCCATCTTGTCCCTACCCTTGTGGACCCATATGAGGATATCACTTGAGGAGGGGTGTCTTAGGATCTTTTCTATCTTGTCTTCTATCTTGGTCTTGTCTTGTCTATCTTTCAGTCTTGTCTTTTGTCTTCCTCCTAGTGTCCACTTAAGGAGGGTGTTGGAAATAAGTGCACACTAGGTGTACTCTTTTCCTAGTCTAGTATAAACTTTTGTCTTAAGTCTTGTGTGTCTGCCATGTGGCATCTTATTTGTCCCACATATCAGCGTGGCTACTATCTCTTGTACTACACACCTAGATATTGTGGGTGTCACATCATAAGAAGTATTCAGCTTGTGTCTTGTCTACACTCGTCTCTCAAGGTAACTCTTTGTCCTTCAATCTTGTTGTTATTTCATTTCTAGTCTTCTAGTTTCTAGCTCTTGCTTCCATATTTCTACAGAACTATCCTCAGTTCTTCTCGAGATGAAGACATCTTGAATTTTTCAAGTTGGGGAGGGTGTAATGTCCCTAAGCCTTTTTACTGGAATATAACTTAAGTAATCAAAAGCATTTTTGGAATTCTTGATCATAACTTGCGTACTTTTCATTTATCGTCGCTCATGCTTCTCTTATATTACCATTGGTACCTGAAACATAATCGTACTACTAAAGTATTATTGCATTGAAAATTTTTGAAACCATCCCCATCAGAAACGGAGTCCATTTCAGTAAGATTTTAAGTTCACGTCTTTCCTACCTTAGGAAACTAATTAAACCTTAGAAAATTTGAGGCATCGGTCACGTAAAGTTCCAGCTAATTCTAAAAGCTTCCAGGAAATTCTAGAAAAAAAAAATCAGATTTTAGAAATTCCAAAATTATCCATATATTTCTGGGACCTTCTAGAAGCCTAAGGTGGCGGCGGTGAGGTGTCCGATAAGGTGGATTAGAAGCCTGAATCCATGGGGGAAAGTGGGGGCTATACCAAAAAGAGTTCATGCAACGTGGCTCTCACCTGATGAGGCGCCTCCTCTTGGGGGTGCTGAGACAGGACGCTGACTAGGTAGAACCATGAAAAAGCTATAAGTATAGCTATTCTTTACCATTTTGGAGGGAGGGAAATTCCCTAGTCCACAAGGAGTCCACCACTCTTCCAAGAGGTACTCCTCTCTTATTTTTGCAACTCTCCAAAACCCTAACCCTCACCCTAATTCAATTTCTCAATTTCTAGGGTTTTCTCATAACCCTAGAGAGAGAAAAATTAGGGATTAACCCTAACCCTCACCCTAATTCAATTTCTCAATTTCTAGGGTTTTCTCATAACCCTAGAGAGAGAAAAATTAGGGATTAACCCTAATCCTCATGCAAATTGAGTGATTAAGGTCTTTAAAAACCATAATTAATTATAAGCTTAATATTAGGATTATCTTCTCTCTCTAATTACCCATGTGATTTTAGCGATAATCACCTCAATTAGCATAATTAAATATTAATAAATTGGGAAAATTACTTCCTCTATTCCAAACTCTTTAAGAGTTGCTACATAGATTATTTATAGCTTATTACATCTATCCTTAATCTTGGTTTAGTCATTGATTAAGCCTAATTACTAATTTCTAAAGAGAGGTGGTATTTTTTACACATTTTTAGAGAGATAGTGTATCTCTAATCAAAATTAGGCTAATCCTAGTTAGCCACACATGTATTAGACATGTAATTACACTATGGTAATCTCAATTTAATCATTGATTAGGTCTAATCTTTGATTTCTAGAGAGAGGTGGTATTTTTAATATATTTTTAGAGAGATAATGTATCTCTAATTGCAATTAGGCTAATCTCAATTAGCCACAAATACGTTTGATATGTAATAATACTATGGTAATCTCAAATTAATCATTGATTAAGTCTAGTCTTTTTGGTAATCTTAGTTTAATCATTGATAAAGTTTAATTAAGTGAATCTAGAGAGAGATGGTGTGTTTAAGCGCTTTCTTATAGAGATAGTATATTAGTAAATGTTAAGTTGAAACTAATCTTCTAGAAAAAGGAATCTCTAAATTAATTTCCACGCATGAGATAGTGTACCTCCAAATTGTGTTTTTTTTCGACCCTCTTGTGAGAACACAAAGAATATGTATTTATTCTTTCAAGTAGAAGATTAATTTGTAATCTCCAATAGAACCATATTAGGTAGTTGCATACTTATTTATTTAGTAAGAAGATTCGTTGTTAATAGATTAGTTAATTAAATTACCTTAATTATAAAAGGAAACAGAAAAAAACAAGTAAGCTTATACCTCAAATTGTTCCAAACAATCATCAAAGGAAGTAATTTTGATCTTACTAATTAAATTGGATTTGGTGCCACAGCTGTCTTTAGTTATATTCGCTTTCACTTCCTAGAACAAGTATGGCACACAAGCGTACTCGCAGGGAGGCCATTTATGACCCTGAGGAACACCGTGAAGCCCCCGTCTCGCCAGGAGTGCAATGCCCACGACCATGGCCGTGGAAGAAGGATCACAGGTTGGTGTTAATTTAAAGTAATGAAATTTTAAGTTTCATTCTTGCATACGCGATTAGTATGGACCTAGGAATTTAACCATGACCCAAGAATTGGTCTAGGACCAAATGAGACTCTGAAGCATATGTTTTCACTTGTTAAGTTCAACGGGTGTCGTCCATTGGATTTTCCTTTAAAGTCTAGTCAACTACTAAGAGGCTTTGTCTGCCACCTAAACCTTAGGGTTTAGGGGTTGGCACCTCACAATTAGCTCTTCTCACACTAGGTGTCTTAATTGCTAGAATCCCAAACTCATCTTTCAAGCTCTGTTCTTCAGATCGGCTAGACTCTTCACCATCAACATATGAATGACCTACTGACACATCAGGCATTCCAAGGGGATCCACAACCTTTTCTTTTCCCTTATATGATGCACCACCTGTATTTGCAGGGCTGCTATTATGATGCAGCCTGCCACTCCATGGTCTCTCAATAGACCCACTACTTGAGGACTCTCCCAGTCCACTCAAGTTCTGTGATTGCTAACTTGCATTCTCTGCAACCACTTGCTCATGTGCATCAGCCCCAATCGAGTCTTTTACATCAGCATACTAGCTTCTCATTTCATCAAACACAACATCCCTGCTCACCCTTACATCGTGTGTGACATTGATACCCTTTCTATTCAAGTGAGTATCCAATGAAAATACATTTTTCAACCTTCGGATTGAGCTTTGTACATAGCTCATCAGGTACATGTACATACCCAATACATCCAAACACTTTCAAATGTGACAAGACTAGTTTCTTACCAGTGAACTTCTCTTCTGGAGTCACGCCATGCACTGCGGCTGTGGGGGTCCTGTTCATAATGTATACAGCAGTCGATAATGGTGAGGCGTATTCATAGATTATTTATAGCTTATTACATCTATCCTTAATCTTGGTTTAGTCATTGATTAAGTCTAATTACTAATTTCTAAAGAGAGGTGGTATTTTTTACACATTTTTAGAGAGATAGTGTATCTTTAATCAAAATTAGGCTAATCCCAGTTAGCCACACATGTATTAGACATGTAATTACACTATGGTAATCTCAATTTAATCATTGATTAAGTCTAATCTTTGATTTCTAGAGAGGTGGTATTTTTTATACATTTTTAGAGAGATAATGTATCTCTAATCGTAATTAGGCTAATCTCAATTAGCCACACATACGTTTGACATGTAACAATACTATGGTAATCTCAATTTAATCATTGATTAAGTCGTCTCTGATTTCTATAGAGAGGTGGTATTTTTAACACATTTTTAGAGAGAGTGTATCTCTAATCGCAATTAGGCTAATCCCAATCAGCCACACATGCATTAGACTTGTAATTACACTGTGGTAATCTCAATTTTAGTCATTGATTAAGTCTAGTCTCTGATTTCTAGAGAGAGGTTATATTTTTTACACATTTTTAGAGAGATAGTGTATCTCTAATTGTAATTAGGCTAATCCCAATTAGCCACACATGCATTAGACATGTAATTACACTGTGGTAATCTTAGTTTAATCATTGATAAAGTTTAATTAAGTGAATCTAGAGAGAGATGGTGTGTTTAAGCGCTTTCTTATAGAGATAGTATATTAGTAAATGTTAAGTTGAAACTAATCTTCTAGAAAAAGGAATCTCTAAATTAATTTCCACGCATGAGATAGTGTACCTCCAAATTGTGTTTTTTTTCGACCCTCTTGTGAGAACACGAAGAATATGTATTTATTCTTTCAAGTAGAAGATTAATTTGTAATCTCCAATAGAACCATATTAGGTAGTTGCATACTTATTTATTTAGTAAGAAGATTCGTTGTTAATAGATTAGTTAATTAAATTACCTTAATTATAAAAGGAAACAGAAAAAAACAAGTAAGCTTATACCTCAAATTGTTCCAAACAATCATCAAAGGAAGTAATTTTGATCTTACTAATTAAATTGGATTTGGTGCCACAGCTATCTTTAGTTATATTCGCTTTCACTTCCTAGAACAAGTATGGCACACAAATGTACTCGCAGGGAGGCCATTTATGACCCTGAGGAACACCTTGAAGCCCCCGTCGCCAGGAGTGCAATGCCCACGACCATGGCCGTGGAAGAAGGATCACAGGTTGGTGTTAATTTAAAGTAATGAAATTTTAAGTTTCATTCTTGCATACGCGATTAGTATGGACCTAGGAATTTAACCATGACCCAAGAATTGGTCTAGGACCAAATGAGACTCTGAAGCATATGTTTTCACTTGTTAAGTTCAACGGGTGTCGTCCATTGGATTTTCCTTTAAAGTCTAGTCAACTACTAAGAGGCTTTGTCTGCCACCTAAACCTTAGGGTTTAGGGGCTGGCACCTCACAATTAGCTCTTCTCACACTAGGTGTCTTAATTGCTAGAATCCCAAACTCATCTTTCAAGCTCTGTTCAGATCGGCTAGACTCTCCACCATCAACATATGAATGACCTACTGACACATCAGGCATTCCAAGAGGATCCACAACCTTTTCTTTTCCCTTATATAATGCACCACCTGTATTTGCAGGGCTGCTATTATGATGCAGCCTGCCACTCCATGGTCTCTCAATAGACCCACTACTTGAGGACTCTCCCAGTCCACTCAAGTTCTGTGATTGCTGACTTGCATTCTCTGCAACCACTTGCTCATGTGCATCAGCCCCAATCGAGTCTTTTACATCAGCATACTAGCTTCTCATTTCATCAAACACAACATCCCTGCTCACCCTTACATCGTGTGTGACATTGATACCCTTTCTATTCAAGTGAGTATCCAATGAAAATACATTTTTCAACCTTCGGATTGAGCTTTGTAGATAGCTCATCAGGTACATCTACATACGCAATACATCCAAACACTTTCAAATGTGACAAGACTGGTTTCTTACCAGTGAACTTCTCTTCTGGAGTCACGCCATGCACTGCGGCTGTGGGGGTCCTGTTCATAATGTATACAGCAGTCGATAATGGTGAGGCGTATTCTTCTCAGCCATTAATGCACAATCAACCTCTACAATGTTTCTGTTCTTTCTCTCAGCAACACCATTTTGTTGCAGAGTGTACCTGCATGAAAATTGTCACTGAATTCCATGCTTTTTTAGATACATAGTAAATTCATTAGAGAAGTACTCTCCCCCTCCATCTGACCTTAGGCACTTAACCTGCAAACCTGTTTGCTTTTAGCCAGCATTCTAAAATTTTGAAAGTGAGTAAACACCTCACTTTTCTCCTTCATGAAGTAGACCCACACTTTCGTAGTATGGTCATCAATGAATGATACATGATAGCGACATCCTCCCATTGACATTGTCTTTGTTGGCCCCCATACATCAGAATGTACCACATCTAGTGCCCTCTTGCTTACATGCTTGTCATGAGGGAATACATTCTTTCTCTACTTTCCAGACTAACATGCCTCACAAACTTTATGCATTCCATCCACCTTAAACCTTGACAAACCTATGACAATTTCAAAATTCTGCATAAATACGCTTATGCCATATGTCCATATTGGCCACAACATGTGCACCCTATGCAAACATAGCAGCTTTCACTTCCGGCATGCTTACATCCAAAGTAAACATCTTGCCAATTCGTTTACCTTTTGCAACCAAACGACATTTATCCTTAAAGTCTTCTACATAGCAGCCATCAGGGTTAAAGCGAACCTACAAACCCTGCTCAACCATTTGCCCAACAGAAACCATATTCTTTGTAATGTTGGGTACATGAAATACATCAGACAAATATTTGACTTTGCCATCCTACATAGACAGTGGCACATTCCCGATATGAGCAATGGAATGAGCTGTGTCATCTCCAATTTCTACATAACCTGGCCTTTCCAGATTTTGTACATCTCTAAACCACTCACTGTGACACATCATGTGGTTAGAAGCTTTTGAGTCCACATACCATACATCATCAGCATTTGTGGATACATTTGCACTGACTGAATTCAGCATGTGTTGCACAACAAACAAATGCTCATATCTATCATCCGATTGCTTGCTAGAAAACGCATAGTTACTTTGCTGTAGTTTTCCATTTTAAATGTTATTCTTCTTCTTGTTGCAATCTCTTGCCCAATGACCAGGTTTACCACAATAATGACAATCTCCTATGTTGCTTGAGACTATTGCTTGTTCCAATTACCACGTCCTCTACAGCCCCCTTGCCTTGAGACTAGCCTCTTCCACCACCTGTGTATGACTGCTGCTACAAGTCATTTGACTGCTATGGTTTCCAGAACAGCCACCACTTTGGCCTCTACCACGACCTCTTCGTATGCCTCTGCCTGCACTAGAGTAGAAGGCCTATTGTTCAGATGTATTTTTAACCTGTGTTGAGGAGTCTTCATTCAACGTTTCCTCCTCTCTGATTAGCTTCGACACTAAATCCCAAAAACAAGGAACATTTTCCCTAATAGTGATAGAGGTCTTAAATGGCTTGTATTCCTTACCAAGCCCATTCAGGCGGCAGACGCTCATCAAGTCATCATCCTCCCACAGATACATTTATAGATGCAAGGGATTCAACAATACCCTTAATCTTCAACGCATATTCATTGATGGTCATGTTCTTCTTCTCAATTGTATACAGCTCTTGCTTTAGCTGTAACTTCCTTGCTAAGGTGTTGGTCTGGAACATCTTGACCAAATTTTTGCCACACTTCTTCTCGAGTCTAGGCATCCTGTATATGCCTAATCATAGTGTCTATAACACTAACAAATAGCCAATACATTGACCATCAAAACACAAGTTCTTTACAAAAGGTCAAGTAGTCTTGGTATTTTGCATCTACATGTTTAAAAAGGTCGTAAAACCAAAAACACGGTGGTTTGGTTCCTTTTGGGGTTATTCAATGTAGTTCATGTGCACATTTTCATTTTCTATTTCATGGCGATGCCGCTTATAGTTTCTGATGATGATGCCTATCAGCAAGCTTGCTCTAGACACATGGCTGAAAGATACGTGCATCAAGTTATATGCAAATCTACATTGAGCAAGGATTCTTGTGCACTCTGAGGTGGTCACCATTCTTTATATGCTTTCTTTAGGTGACAAGGTGTGTGCTGCAGGAAATGCTACAAAGAAGGGGACCCTAAATCAACTAGGGGTCATCCACAGCAATTACATGAGCTGTATGAATCAGCCAGCAGCCAATGAATCTAAAATTACATAAGAGCAGCAGATATCAAAAAGTAGCATCGTCAGTTTTGGCTACAAAGAGCCAACAACCAAGATACTAAACCCTTGATATCATAGATCTTTGGTAAAAACATTGCCATAAAGACTTTAGTGTCCAGAACAAAACATGTTGTACCATAGTCCAAGACCATTACAGATAATCTCAAGTAACCCTCAAGTCTAGTTAACCATGGTATAAACAATCAGATCTTCAAAAACCAGAGTAGAAAATAGTACCATTTTTGTAATGATACCTGCAAAAAGAGTGCACAGGTTATGTCACCTACAGGAGAGCTGTGGCGTGGAGGTCAACAGCGTGGTCGGGCTTTTTTGGGTTGCTTTGTAGAGCTGTTATGCAGGCCATCTGGCATTTGTCTTGAGCTTGGATGTTGGACTGCTTCGATACTTTTTTCTTGCTTGGCTACAGGACAAGCTTGTGCTTCTATTGATATTGACGACGATGAGCCCTTGATCTCATCTCATGTTCAGCTATTACTTCATGTTAGGAAGCAATCTAGGGAGGAGTGTTTTATATCGAGGGATGTTGATGACAAGGTGGAGATGCCTCCGATTCACAATCCTTTTGATGACTAGCGAGATTCTTATTTGCCTTTTGTGAGAGTTGTTTTGGACATTTGCTACATACTTTTGTTTTAGCATTTATATCCACTACATTTGACATTATACATTGTGGGCACTATCTTATGATGAGGTTTTGTGTCTACTTGTTGTTTGAGATTTGATATTCACCTGTTTTTCATGCTTGCAATTGTCTTAAATTTTGGTTGTTTTTTGAAGTGTGTAGTGTATGCTGAGGCTATGGCAGTAGATATGGAGATGGATGGCCACTTTGAGCAGTCTTTGAAGCAACGTCAATGTAGATGTAATGTATACATTGATGATGAGTGTGCCTCCTCATAAAAGATGTCATGGATGTAGATCTAGACTTGATATTTATTAAAAACTTTAAAGTTGTGGTGTATTATTAATCCAGTTCTATATGTAATTTTATGATTTGAAAATAATAGAATTGATCCAATTATCTTTCTGTAATAAGAATGCTTCAAGGTTTGCCTTAATCATCCTGTGATGGCCTCAATGAGGTGGCATGTTAATTGGTTTTTGACCAAAATACAAACAAGATGCTGCCAAAATTCAAGCAAAGTTATGTTTTTGTTTTTGTGTAATAGTTATATACCAAAATGCGTAATGTTTTTTGTAACAAGAAATGCCTATAGTTTTTCTTTAAGAAGTTATATTTTGATGTTGGCCCTATAGTAGACGCTAAAGTACAGTATCACAAGAATGTATTGTAGGGTGGAAGCATGGGTGGGTGACAAAAAAAGCTTTGTTCGCATTAGGACCTCAATGGAAGGCTTCTTGGGCCCTTTTATTTGGCAGTTTAAGGAGTCAAACCTTTTCTCTTAAGAAGAAACGTTTTCTAATTAGAAGCTTCAAAACGACTACTTTATTCGAATTTGAATTTTGGAGAAAAAATAAAATTTAAAATCTAGCGGATAAAACCATATCATGTAACATATCTATGGAAAGCTCTTGATGCGTAGATCACGGATCTATAATCTCCGCTCAAATCGAAGCTTGTATGTAGAAGTTATGGAGGTCCGAAATTTGTAAAATTGCCTCCCCCTTTTTGGGGGGAAAAGTGCACCCTTTGACCACTCTTACACCTCTCTTACAAACCCAACATTTCAGTCCACATGGCAACCCCCCATTTGGCTATTCCTTAATCACCTTGATTAGGCTTGGGCAAATTAAAGGGCCCAAGAAGACCCCATTCACTTCCTAATGAGACACAACTATTAATAGCTTTTTCTTCCACCTTGCAATTAACTTCAAGCATTCATTGTTATCTACAACAAAAAAGTATTGAGGTGGTGGTGAGGTGTCCGATGAGGTGGATCAGAAGCCTAAATCCATGGGGGAAAGTGTGGGCTATATTATAAAGAGTTCATGCAAGGTGGCTCTAACCTGATTAGCCACAAGTAGGTGCCTCCTCTTGGGGGTGTTGACTAGAAGCTGACTCGGTAGAACCATGAAAAAGCTATAAATATAGCTATTCTTTACCATTTTGGAGGGAGGAAAATTTCCTAGTCCACAAGGAGTCCACCACTCTTCCAAGAGGTACTCCTCTCTTATTTTTGCAACTTTCCAAAACCCTAACCCTAACCCTAATTCAATTTCTCAATTTCTAGGGTTTTTTCTTAATCCTAGAGAGAGAAAAATTAGGGGTTAGGTCTTGAAAAATCACAATTAATTAGTAGATTAAGGTTAGGATTATTTTCTCTCTCTAATTATCCATGTGATTAGCGATACCTCAATTAGCATAATTAAATGCTAATTAATTGAAAAAATTACTTCCTCTATTCCAAACTCTTTAGAGTTGCTACATAGATTATTTAATGCTTTTTACATCTATCCCTAATCTTGGTTTAGTCATTGATTAAGTCTAATTACTGATTTCTAGAGAGAGGTGGTATTTTTTACACATTTTTAGAGAGATAGTGGATCTCTAATGTAGTGGAAATAGCTAGGGTGGCATGGAGGAACCATTGTGACACCAACCGTCTAGATAGGAATTCTCAGTTTTCAGACCAGGGAAGGGTAATGGAGTAGCAGATTCCCTTAGCCGAAAGTCTTTCCTTAATGCTATCTCAATCCTCGACAATCCTATCATCTCCATGGTCAAGGAAGTCTCAAGTAAGGATTCCGAATACCAGAAGTTGTTAGCTCTTGTTTTGGCAAGAGAAGCTTTTGGGACACCACATCCAACTATTGTAAATTTTTTTAGCAATGACGGATGTCTCTACTTTAGAGGGCAAGGCTCTGTATTCCCAAGGACCCTAGTTTGAAGAAGGCAATCTTGTTTGAAGCTCATGATAGCCCTACTTTCGGACGTCTGGGCTATGCAAAGACACTCAATGCCATCAGAAATAGCTACCATTGGGTAGGGCTAAAAGGGATGTTCTTTGTTATGTTCGGCAATGTCTGTCTTGCCAAAGGATTAAGGCAGAGAGAGTTATGATGCTTGGAAAATTACAACCTTTGGAGATTCCTCAAACAAAATGGGAGTGCACTAGCATGGATTTTTTTTTAATTTTATCACAAGGTTACCCACAGTTCAAGGAGGCTACGACTCTCTCATAGTCGTTGTAGATCTTCTTACAAAGGTAACACATCTCATTCCTGTTAAGAAAATCTTCAAGTCCTTTGACATAGCGAGGGATTTTGTCAAGGAAATTTTCAGACTTCATGGGTTGCCTAAGTGCATCGTAAGTGATAGTGATGCTAAGTTCACCTCAAAGTTCTGGTGTGTACTCTTCTTAGCCATCGGTACTCAACTCTGCTTTAGCACTGCCTATCACCCCCAAACTGATGGGCAGACTGAACAAGTGAACCAGGTAATTGAGGATATTCTCAAGGCTTATTGCAGCCGAGAACCAAAAAGATGGATTCAGTATCTTCCATTGGTGGAGTACGCCTATAATTCCTCTTACCACCATCAAAGCATTGGAATGACACCCTTCAACGCACTCTATGGGCAAGAATGCTTAGCACCAAAGAATTTCTCAGATCCTACTACCCAAGTAGAGGCATCAAAGAAGATGATTGAGGAGATGGAAGCCCACACAAAGTCCATCCGTAAAGATATCCAAGCAGCTCAAGATCGTCAAAAGCACTTTGCAGATGGAAAGAGGTCTGATCGTTATTTCAATGAAGGTGACGAAGTATTTTTCCGTGTCAGACCAAAGAGAAGCACTCTTTCCTCTATTCCAAACTCTTTAAGAGTTGCTACATAGATTATTCATAGCTTATTACATCTATCCTTAATCTTGGTTTAGTCATTGATTAAGTCTAATTACTAATTTCTAAAGAGAGGTGGTATTTTTTACACATTTTTAGAGAGATAGTGTATCTCTAATCAAAATTAGGCTAATCCCAGTTAGCCACACATGTATTAGACATGTAATTACACTATGGTAATCTCAATTTAATCATTGATTAAGTCTAATCTTTGATTTCTAGAGAGGTGGTATTTTTTATACATTTTTAGAGAGATAATGTATCTCTAATCGTAATTAGGCTAATCTCAATTAGCCACACATACGTTTGACATGTAATAATACTATGGTAATCTCAATTTAATCATTGATTAAGTCTAGTCTCTGATTTCTATAGAGAGGTGGTATTTTTAACACATTTTTAGAGAGAGTGTATCTCTAATCGCAATTAGGCTAATCCCAATCAGCCACACATGCATTAGACTTGTAATTACACTGTGGTAATCTCAATTTTAGTCATTGATTAAGTCTAGTCTCTGATTTCTAGAGAGAGGTTATATTTTTTACACATTTTTAGAGAGATAGTGTATCTCTAATTGTAATTAGGCTAATCCCAATTAGCCACACATGCATTAGACATGTAATTACACTGTGGTAATCTTAGTTTAATCATTGATAAAGTTTAATTAAGTGAATCTAGAGAGAGATGGTGTGTTTAAGCGCTTTCTTATAGAGATAGTATATTAGTAAATGTTAAGTTGAAACTAATCTTCTAGAAAAAGGAATCTCTAAATTAATTTCCACGCATGAGATAGTGTACCTCCAAATTGTGTTTTTTTCGACCCTCTTGTGAGAACACAAAGAATATGTATTTATTCTTTCAAGTAGAAGATTAATTTGTAATCTCCAATAGAACCATATTAGGTAGTTGCATACTTATTTATTTAGTAAGAAGATTCGTTGTTAATAGATTAGTTAATTAAATTACCTTAATTATAAAAGGAAACAGAAAAAAACAAGTAAGCTTATACCTCAAATTGTTCCAAACAATCATCAAAGGAAGTAATTTTGATCTTACTAATTAAATTGGATTTGGTGCCACAGCTATCTTTAGTTATATTCGCTTTCACTTCCTAGAACAAGTATGGCACACAAGCGTACTCGCAGGGAGGCCATTTATGACCCTGAGGAACACCGTGAAGCCCCCGTCGCCAGGAGTGCAATGCCCACGACCATGGCCGTGGAAGAAGGATCACAGGTTGGTGTTAATTTAAAGTAATGAAATTTTAAGTTTCATTCTTGCATACGCGATTAGTATGGACCTAGGAATTTAACCATGACCCAAGAATTGGTCTAGGACCAAATGAGACTCTGAAGCATATGTTTTCACTTGTTAAGTTCAACGGGTGTCGTCCATTGGATTTTCCTTTAAAGTCTAGTCAACTACTAAGAGGCTTTGTCTGCCACCTAAACCTTAGGGTTTAGGGATTGGCACCTCACAATTAGCTCTTCTCACCCTAGGTGTCTTCATTGCTAGAATCCCAAACTCATCTTTCAAGCTCTGTTCTTCAAATCGGCTAGACTCTCCACCATAAACATATGAATGACCTACTGACACATCAGGCATTCCAAGGGGATCCACAACCTTTTCTTTTCCCTTATATGATGCACCACCTGTATTTGCAGGGCTGCTATTATGATGCAGCCTGCCACTTCATGGTCTCTCAATAGACCCACTACTTGAGGACTCTCCCAGTCCACTCAAGTTCTGTGATTGCTGACTTGCATTCTCTGCAACCACTTGCTCATGTGCATCAGCCCCAATCGAGTCTTTTACATCAGCATACTAGCTTCTCATTTCATCAAACACAACATCCCTGCTCACCCTCACATCATGTGTGACAGGGTTATAACATTGATACCCTTTCTATTCAAGTGAGTATCTAATGAAAATACATTTTTCAACCTTCGAATTGAGCTTTGTACATAGCTCATCAGGTACATGTACATACCCAATACATCCAAACACTTTCAAATGTGACAAGACTAGTTTCTTACCAGTGAACTTCTCTTCTGGAGTCACGCCATGCACTTCGGCTGTGGGGGTCCTATTCATTATGTATACAGCAGTCGACATTGCTTCAGCCCAATAATGGTGAGGCGTATTATTCTTAGCCATTAACGCACAATCAACCTCTGCAATGTTTTTGTTCTTTCTCTCAGCAACACCATTTTGTTGCGGAGTGTACCTGCATGAAAATTGTCTCTGAATTCCATGCTTTTTTAGATACATAGTAAATTCAATAGAGAAGTACTCTCCCCCTCCATCTGACCTTAGGCACTTAACCTGCAAACCTGTTTACTTTCAGCCAGCATTCTAAAATTTTGAAAGTAAGTCACTTTTCTCCTTCATGAAGTAGACCCACGCTTTTGTAGTATGGTCATCAATGAATGATACATAATAGCGACATCCTTCCATTGACATCGTCTTTGTTGGCCCCCATACATTAGAATGTACCACATCTAGTGCCCTCTTGCTTACATGCTTGTCATGAGGGAATACATTCTTTCTCTACTTTCCAGACTAACATGCCTCACAAACTTTATGCATTCCATCCACCTTAAACCTTGGCAAACCTATGACAATTTCAGAATTCTGCATAAATACGCTTATGCCATATGTCCATATTGGCCACAACATGTGCACCCTGTGCAAACATAACAGCTTTCACTTCTGGCATGCTTACATCCAAAGTAAATATCCTACCTATTCGTTTACCTTTTGCAACCAAACGACATTTATCCTTAAAGTCTTCTACATAGCCATCAGGGTTAAAGCGAACCTACAAACCCTGCTCAATCATTTGCCCAACAAAACCCATATTCTTTGTAATGTTGGGTACATGAAATACATCAGACAAATATTGGACTTTGCCATCCTACATAGACAGCGGCACATTCCCGATATGAGCAATGGAATAAGCTGTGTCATCTCCAATTTCTACATAACCTGGCCTTTCCAGATTTTGTACATCTATAAACCACTCACTGTGACACGTCATGTGGTTAGAAGCTTTTGAGTCCACATACCATACATCATCAGCATTTGTGGATACACTGAATTCAACATGTGTTGCACAACAAACAAATGCTCATATCTATCATTTGACTGCTTGCTAGAAGACGCATAGTTACTTTGCTGTAGTTTCCCATTTTAAATGTTATTCTTCTTCTTGTTGCAATCTCTTGCCTAATGACCAGGTTTACCACAATAATGACAGTCTCCTATGTTTGCTTGAGACTATTGCTTGTTCCAATTGCACAGCCCCCCTGCCTTGAGACTAGCCTCTTCCACCACCTGTGTATGATTGCTGCCACAAGTCATTTGACTGATTCTATCCATTGCTATGGTTTCCAAAACAGCCACCACTTTGGCCTCTACCACGACCTCTTTGTATGCCTCTACCTGCACTAGAGTAGAAGACCTATTGTTCAGATGTATTTTTAACCTGTGTTGAGGAGTCTTCATTCAATGTTTCCTCCTCTCCGATTAGCTTCGACACTAAATCCCAAAAACAAGGAACATTTTCCCTAACAGTGATAGAGGTCTTAAATGGCTTGTATTCCTTACCAAGCCCATTCAGGCAGACGCTCATCAAGTCATCATCCTCCCACAGATACATTTATAGATGCAAGGGATTCAACAATACCCTTAATCTTCAACGCATATTCATTGATGGTCATGTTCTTCATCTCAATTGTATACAACTCTTGCTTTAGCTGCAACTTTCTTGCTAAGGTGTTGGTCTGGAACATCTTAACCAAATTTTGCCACGCTTCTGCTCGAGTCTAGACATCCTGTATATGCCCAATCATAGTGTCTATAACACTAACAAATAGCCAATACATGACCTTACATGCACCCTGGTTCCAATCCTTGAATGTCTTAATTTTTGCAGCACTGGCATTTTCCTCTAGTAGATGTGGAGGCTCCTCATTTTCACCTTCTACATAGTCCCAAAATCCTTTTTCCGTAAGGAAATTGGCCGTTCTAAACTTCCAAACATGGAAGTTGTTCTTTTCTAGCTTCTCACTGACAATCTGATTGATATTGTTAGACATCTTGATACCTGCACACAACTGCTATTTCCTGCACTACTACTGGATAGCAATACACTGTCACAACCAGTGACCTCAATTTGCGTACATACACTCAATGACCTCTGTATGACTTATGTGCAGTACACACACTGTCTGCACATCCATAGTTCCGATCTGCAATGCCAAAAGCAGAGTTCTACAGAAAATCAAAACTTACCCAAAAAGCTTATAAACGCCTACTAACTCAAAAATGAAGGTTGAGATGAGCCTAAAATGCAATTTTGGCCCCAACATGTAGTCCAAAGGACTACATAGAATTGCAGTAGTTTCAATCTAGTGAAGACTACACCTCAATTCGATGTCGTTGTCGGTGCCTCCCGAGGAGCGCCCGACCCAGGTGTAGTAGTGAACACAAAAGGGGGGGAGATGGCTACCTCTTGTCACCGCACCGCCTCCTTTGTTTCTCGTGCCTGCTGCTCAAGCTCTGTACCCTGCACCAAGCTTTGATACCATGAAAAGATGAGGGAAGGGAGGAGAGCTTGAGCTCTTCCAAGCACACATACACACAACCCTAGAAGAGAGTACACAGTGATGGAAAGTTGAAATCTTGTTCTTTTGAGCTCTTCCAAGCACACATACACACAACCCTAGAAGAGAGTACACAGTGATGGAAAGTTGAAATCTTGTTCTTCTTCTTCACACTTAAAAGAGGTCTACAAAAGATAAGTAATAACCAAACATAAGTGCTAGCATACTATGTACATGTGTCCATGATGTGAACACACTAGATAGGTGAGCTAGCAGGATAATTGTGCCATAACTCGGTGGGTGGACTAGTAGTGTCGTCTAGCTGTAGAATCACTGGCAAATATCTCCCATGTCAGCAACCACCAACCATGCCAGACGATGTGAATGTAGACCTATCACTTAGGCACGTCATGAGTGTTAGCTCTAGTTGAGCTTGATATCTCAACAAAAATGGATGTTTTACACGATATGGATTAAGAACGCACCAAAAGTTTTTACTAGACTCATGAACTCCAAAATTGCAAGAAATTCAAGGTGGATTGACCATCAAAACACAAGTTCTTTACAAAAGGTCAAGTAGTCTTGGTATTTTGCATCTACATGTTTAAAAAGGTCGCAAAACCAAAAACACGGTGGTTTGGTTCCTTTTGGGGTTATTCAATGTAGTTCATGTGCACATTTTCATTTTCTATTTCATGGCGATGCCGCTTATAGTTTCTGATGATGATGCCTATCAGCAAGCTTGCTGTAGACACATGGCTGAAAGATACGTGCATCAAGTTATATGCAAATCTACATTGAGCAAGGATTCTTGTGCACTCTGAGGTGGTCACCATTCTTTATATGCTTTCTTTAGGTGATAAGGTGTGTGCTGCAGGAAATGCTACAAAGCACACTCTGCAGCTTATTCATGAGTGCACCTGCCTATGGATGGGGCCATTCCAATAGTCAAAACAATGGCTCTGTATACTTAGGAGAAGGAGGTGGAGTTTGAGTCAAAAGTTGACAGTAGCTCTCACGATGCACCAATGTTGTAACCAAAGAGTGTTACAGGTGTGTTTGGATGCCACATGGTTGCAGGCAAAGTCCTACACTATCTCAATGATAGTAAAACACATTTCAAAATATGTAGAGTATGGAATGGTTTCACGGGGGAAAGTGCTTAAAGAAAGATTGAAGGTGGAAGAACATCAAATGATGGCCCATAAACATCAAGGGGAATACTGTCAACACATGCTGAGCAGATTTTTTGAATGTTATTCCTAGTTGAGGAGACCCTTGTGAAGACGTTATGCGTTTTTACATAAGCTCTATCGTCTAGTGTAGACATTATAGTAGTGGTATCTCGTGGTCTCCCTATGGTGGGGAAGAGTTCTTAATCTCGTGAACATAAGTGCTCAATACAGGACGTGATTGAAGTAGCAAGAACTTCTATATATGCTCAATCAAGTGAACATTCTATCCCCTAGACATACGCTCCCTCTTTGTTATTGCCCAACCTCACGGGTGTTTTTACAAACAGTGAAATAATAATGACTATGTGGCCCCTGCCTTCTCTCCCACCTTAGGCAGCCTCTACGATGAAAAAGTGGAGGCAACAACTACAACAGAGACCAACCAACATCAATATTTCCTCTCAACCAGTGTCGATGGTCTCGACTATGGTGGTTCTGTAGTCTCTAGTTCGGTGGTTGCGGTAAGCTTGCTTATGGTGCCTTCCTCGGGGATCAACCCACCACACAAGCTGTCACAACTACTACATGTCTCCTAGAGTTGGATCCATGACCGGTGGAAGTTGACCCCAAGCACCTGGAGAGCTGTGTAGCATTTCTACAAAGGACCACACATATACTCAAGAATGCCCTGCAATCAACACAAGTAGTTTTTGACATATTCCCATGTGGGAAAAGGGACTCTTTTCCCTTGTTTTTCTCTATAGTGTTTAATTTCATGAGATTTTGCTCGAGAGGCACCACATACCGAGCTAGGTGAGCTTGAGGGCAGGGGGAAAATATCAAGCACTTTTCATTTAGGGTGTCATAAACCGTCATAACAGAATATAAAGGGGACCCTAAATCAACTAGGGGTCATCCACAACAATTACGTGAGCTATATGAATCAGCCAGCAGCCAATGAATGTAAAATTACATAAGAGCAGCAGATATCAAAAAGTAGCACCGTCAGTTTTGGCTACAAAGAGCCAACAACCAAGATACTAAACCCTTGATATCATAGATCTTTGGTAAAAACATTGCCATAAAGACTTTAGTGTCCAGAACAAAACATGTTGTACCATAGTCCAAGACCATTACAGATAATCTCAAGTAACCCTCAAGTCTAGTTAACCATGGTATAAACAATCAGATCTTCAAAAACCAGAGTAGAAAATAGTACCATTTTTGTAATGATACCTGCAAAAAGAGTGCACAGGTTTCCCTATTGACAAGAATTAAACAAATCATGTTACAGTGGCTAGAGAACAGCCAACACTAAACCACAAAATTTGTTGTTTATTAGACCAATAATAGGAAGAACCAATGATCATGGACAAAGCCACTAGAGTTAAGACATATGTGAGGAGATCAAAGGGTTATCCAAATAATAGAGAAGCATGCAAGAGGACCAAAGCCTTCCAAAAATTATAGGTAAGAGAATTATGTGAACGTACATGTATAGTAAATAGTACATAGGCCATCTCAATCACAAAAAAGCACAGTGCTTCTTTACATAGTACTCGTAGAAAAACACAGATTACTATCGAGCAGAGCAACAACTCACATTAAACGTAATTGCCATCAAGTGGCCATGTCATATGTCTGACACCTATAAGTTAGTAAAACTAGTGTTGAAAAACCAAATAAAAGTATCAATCTTCTCGAACAAAACCATAACCTCACTAGGCTTCAGTATGCACCATACATAAACCTAAAGAGAAAGCAAAAGACCAAGCAAGAGTAACCATAAAAGGACTAAATGGTAAGATATAATTAGTCCATGACCATGGTTTCACCTGCTAAAAGTATAATTCAGAAAAAACTAGCATAGTCCAATCAGTTAATCGCAAAATTGTTTCCCAAAGGGGCCTCTAGTCAACATTAGTATAGAGATTTTTTGCCAATAGTTAATGAAACATGGATTTTGACAACCCTGTTATCCACAAGGAGGGTAAAGGTGTATGAGTACAGAATACTCCTAGGTTTTAAGAGAGTACAAGCAGCCGATAAATCCTCCATCACAACCACATGCAGGAAGCCAATCATAAGGAATATGGCAATTTTAGGCATTAAATTAACACTGTATCACAAATTTTATGTACATCCCTATGGGAGCAAGATTATGCTTGAAATCCAGCTACAGAAGAGATTACAGCGTTTGAGCCAAGGGTTAGCTTAAAAATAGGCTACAAGTTTTGACAAAGTTCAAAAACATCCAATAAATAGCCAGCTTATGCATCAACAAGCAAATCCTAATATCAATCATAGTAATTGCAGCCATAACCCTCTGACCACAGCATAGTTTTCAAGACAAAAATTTGAATCAAAACCCTAACACAAGACCCATTAGGCAGATGCAACCATGAATACCAATGTAACTAGGAGCATGATGAATTTGAGCATTTTAATTCAGAAAAAGCCATCTCCATGAACCATGAGTCAACAAATCAAAAACAGCCCAAGGTCGATTATCAAACAAAAGTTACCTCCAACATGCAGCAAGTATACTCCACAAAATCGATAATCACCATCACCAATAACAAGGTAATTTGTACTATGTAGATATTAGTCTACCTGCATAGACTGAGAAGCCATACCGTCAATCCACACAAGAAAATATGCAAAGCAGCAGGAGGTGATCACCACAAGGGAGATGTTGATCCTTTTATAGACCCATAGATCAGAGGAAGAACTTCCACTTCCATCCGTGCCAGTCTAGCAAGTGATAAGCATCAAAACCCACCCAATCCATAGAATTTAAGTAGAGCCTGATAGTAGATGCAGCACCAAAAGCAAACGTTGAAAGCCCTTCATGTTAGGTGTAATAAAAATAGGCTTAACTTTATGAGCAAACCTTCATGAAGAAGCCTTATGTGCAGACAAACGAAATCGGCTAGGTTTAAAACCTCAAGTTTAAACTTAGTAAGCCTTTTTTAATAGTGTCCAGAGGATAATAGGCTTAACTTTATGAGCAAACCTTCATGAAGAAGCCTTATGTGCAGACAAACGAAATCGGCTAGGTTTAAAACCTCAAGTTTAAACTTAGTAAGCCTTTTTTAATAGTGTCCAGAGGATAAAGGCCAAAGGCTATATGCCCTTTGTGTATAAAATCAAATTCAAGGCCATCATATTAAGAGTTAGTATGTACACATCCAAAATATAGCCATTTATCTTATCACAAAATCGTCTAGAAAAAATCCAAATTGTAAAACCTAAAATAAGTGAATGCACTGATTATGGCCAGAGCATGTTGTGCTAAAGAAGGCAAGTATAGCCCTGCTGCTGTAAGAAAGAGTCCTAGTTGAAAATAGTTTAGATTAGAAAGTGAGAGTGAAAAAGTATGTAGCAGTGTGTACTTATGAAAATAGTGGGTCCAATGAAGTAAGTAAAACACAGTTAAAGGCTACTCAGTAGGGAAACAAGAAAATACTAGCCACCAAAATGAGGTAACAATTAATGTTAGAACAATTTAACTCAGTATAGGTAAAAAAGTAGTCCTCTAGTAGGAGGCAAAGACATTATCTCATTAGCAGGACAAAGCCAAGCAAGAATGCCCATCAGAACAAGGTTAAAGAATTGTAAGATGGGTTGAACCCAGGAAGGTGAAAAAAGAAAACCTCCACTAGGAGAAGAGACCCATTGGGGTTTTATAAGAAAAACGTGTGTGTGTGTGACCCTTCCGTGACCTTGGTGTAGGGACATTACACACAAGTGGAGCAGTAGGCTTCCACTTGTGTGGAAAGCCTACTGCCCACCAATGTTTTTTGAACGGTAACTGTCAACAAGGGAATAATAAAGGGTGGATTTGAATATTCCAAATAAGGGATCCTTGCCAGGTAGTTCTGTGTCGAAGACAAATAGCATGTATTAGCCAAGAGGGGATCGTAACTTAAAGAAGTAAGATCCGGTATCCAAGAGTTTGGCTGTAAAAAACCAAGTTAGAGAGAATAAAATCCAATCTAAGAAATTACAACCCAGAAAGAGCCATACGGAACTAAAGGGAGTAAGGGAAACCAAAAGATATCTGAAAAGATCAAGGGAAACCACGGGAAGCTAATGGAGATAAAGGGATATCAAGGGGAACCATAGGACATCTTTACTTTTCATCGTAAAGAGGGTGACTTTGTTTGTGTGTGTTGCAGTTACAAACCCATCAGAATTGATTGTCCTTGGTTTTTAAACAAAGGGGACAACAAGATAATAATAACATTTATGAATCATTAGAATTTACAAAGGTTAAGGCTACAGTACCCATGAGATTAAATCCACAGGAGAGTACAAATGAGCACAAATTCCTTATGGCACACATGAATCCATAAAAGGAAGGTCTCCGAAACTTGCGGCCAATGCAAGGGAAGATCTTCATTGGAGATAGTTTGACTGTCCCGATTCGTGGGGTTGGCGATCTTGATCTCATACCGGGCGGGAGAGGTGGGATGTATTCCTCTCAGGTTCTTTATGTTCCAAATTTAGGTTTTCATTTGCTATTTGTGAAGGAGCTCTGTGAGCTCGGGCTTAAAGAAGCATTTTATGCTAACCATTTTTGGGTCCGAGATGGGAGTAGCAGGTCTTTGGTATGTGAGGGTCGACAGCAGAGAGGTTTGTACAGGCCTTGGCTACCCACTGTGCCACCTCATTCCCTTGTTTGGACTTCCATTGGGGACTTAATGGAATGTCGGCTTTGGTCACCTCCACTACAAATATGTGCAACACGCATTCAAGGATCAGCTGGTGTGGGGACTGCCAGATTTTGGGGTGACCAAGAGCCCGTGTAGCTCTTGCATCAAGGGGAAGTAGCGAAGGGAGCCTTTTCCAAAAAAAGGCATCCAAGAGGGCCACACAACCACTAGTGCTGGTACACATGGATTTATGTGGGCCCATGCAACAGGCCTCACCTAGAGGCAATGAGTTGTGTATGCTCACTGGGGATTCAAAGGGGGATCGGACTTGGTCTTCACAGGTTGAGGATCCATAGGGGAATTGGACTCAGGTTTCTTAAGTTGTGGATCCTCTAGTGCTTGGAGATCTAGGAGACAGTTGGCTTCCCATGCCTGCTACATGGTAGCAAGCTCACGCAGAGGAGATTCTCATCACCATAGAGGAGCCAGAAGACCAAACTAGGATTTTTGAGGTTGTTGCGGGTGAAGGGGTGCATCAACAGGATGTATCACCTTCAGAGGGGGAATGGCATGCCTGTCCTCCTGTTTGGGCTTAGGAGACATTCATCAGGGAAGATCAAGATCGCCAATCCCACGAATCGAGACAGTCAAGCTGTCTCCAATGAAGATCTTCCCTTGCATTGGCCGCAAGTTTCGGAGCCCTTCCTTTGATGGATTCATGTGCCATGAGGAATTTGTGCTCATTTGTACTCTCTTGTGGATTTAATCTCATGGGTACTGTAGCCTTAACCTTTGTAAATTCTAATGATTCATAAATGTTATTATTATCTTGTTGTCCCCTTTGTTTAAAAACCAAGGACAATCAATTCTGATGGGTTTGCAACACACACAAACAAAGTCACCCTCTTTACGATGAAAAGTAAAGATGTCCTATGGTTCCCCTTGATATCCCTTTATCTCTCCATTAGCTTCCCGTGGTTTCCCTTGATCTTTTCAGATATCTTTTAGTTTCCCTTACTCCCTTTAGTTCCGTATGGCTCTTTTTGGGTTGTAATTTCTTAGATTGGATTTTATTCTCTCTAACTTGGTTTTTTGCAGCCAAACTCTTGGATATCGGATCTTACTTCTTTAAGTTACGATCCCCCTCTTGGCTAATACATGCTATTTGTCTTTGACACGGAACTGCCTGGCAAGGATCCCTTATTTGGAATATTCAAATCCACCCTTTATTAAGTATTCCTTTGTTGACAGTTACCGTTCAAAAAAAATTGGTGGGCAGTAGGCTTTCCACACAAGTGGAAGCCTACTGCTCCACTTGTGTGTAATGTCCCTACACCAGGGTCACGGAAGGGTCACACACACACACACACACACACACATTTTTCTTATAAAACCCCAATGGGTCTCTTCTCCTAGTGGAGGTTTTCTTTTTTCACCTTCCTGGGTTCAACCCATTTACAATTCTTTAACCTTGTCCTGATGGGCATTCTTGCTTGGCTTTGTCCTGCTAATGAGATAATGTCTTTGCCTCCTGCTAGAGGACTACTTTTTTACCTACTGGGTTAAATTGTTCTAACATTAATTGTTACCTTATTTTGGTGGCTAGTATTTTCTTGCTTCCCTATAGAGTAGCCTTTAACTGTGTTTTACTTACTTCATTGGACCCACTATTTTCATAAGTACATACTTTTTCACTCTCACTTTCTAATCTAAACTATTTTCGACTAGGATTCTTTCTTACAGCAGCAAGGCTATACTTGCCTTAACTAGCACAACATGCTCTGGCCATAATCAACGCATTCACTTATTTTAGGTTTTACAATTTGGATTTTTTCTAGACGATTTTGTGATAAGATAAATGGCTATATTTTGGATGTGTACATACTAACTCTTAATATGATGGCCTTGAATTTGATTTTATACACAAAGGGCATATAGCCTTTGGCCTTTATCCTCTGGACACTATTAAAAAAGGCTTACTAAGTTTAAACTTGAGGTTTTAAACCTAGCCGATTTCGTTTGTCTGCACATAAGGCTTCTTCATGAAGGTTTGCTCATAAAGTTAAGCCTATTTTTATTAAACCTAACATGAAGGGCTTTCAACATTTGCTTTCGGTGCTGCATCTACTATCAGGCTCTGCTTAAACTCAAATGCTATGGATTGGGTGGGTTTTGGTGCTTATCACTTGCTAGACTGGCACGGATGGAAGTGGAAGTTCTTCCTCTGATCTATGGGTCTATAAAAGGATCAACATCTCCCTTGTGGTGATCACCTCTTGCTGCTTTGCATATTTTCTTGTGTGGATTGATGCTATGGCTTCTCAGTCTATGCAGGTAGACTAATATCTACATAGTACAAATTACCTTGCTATTGGTGATGGTGATTATCGATTTTGTGGAGTATACTTGCTGCATGTTGGAGGTAACTTTTGTTTGATAATCGACCTTGGGCTGTTTTTGATTTGTTGACTCATGGTTCATGGAGATGGCTTTTTCTGAATTAAAATGCTCAAATTCATCATGCTCCTAGTTACTTTGGTATTCATGGTTGCATCTGCCTAATGGGTCTTGTGTTAGGGTTTTGATTCAAATTTTTGTCTGAAAAACTATGCTGTGGTCAGAGGGTTATGGCTGCAATTACTATGATTGATATTAGGATTTGCTTGTTGATGCATAAGCCGGTTGTTTATTGGATGTTTTTGAACTTTGTCAAAACTTGTAGCCTATTTTTAAGCTAACCCTTTGCTCAAACGTTGTAATCTCTTCTGTAGCTGGATTTCAAGCATAATCTTGCTCCATAGGGATGTACATAAAATTTGTGATATAGTGTTAATTTTATGCCTAAAATTGCCATATTCCTTATGATTGGCTTCATGCATGTGGTTGTGATGGAGGATTTATCGGCTGCTTGTACTCTCTTAAAACCTAGGAGTATTCTGTACTCATACACCTTTACCCTTGTGGATAACAGGGTTGTCAAAATCCATGTTTCATTAACTATTGGCACAAAATCTCTATACTAATGTTGACTAGAGGCCCCTTTGGGAAACAATTTTGCCATTAACTGATTGGACTATGCTAGTTTTTTCTGAGTTATACTTTTAGTAGGTGAAACCATGGTCATGGACTAATTATATCTTACCATTTAGTTCTTTTATGGTTACTCTTGCTTGGTCTTTTGCTTTCTCTTTAGGTTTATGTATGGTGCATATTGAAGCCTAGTGAGGTTATGGTTTTGTTCGAGAAGATTGATACTTCTATTTGGTTTTTCAACACTAGTTTTACTAACTTATAGGTGTCAGACATATGACATGGCCACTTGATGGCAATTACGTTTAATGTGAGTTGTTGCTCTGCTCGATAGTAATCTGTGTTTTCTACAAGTACTATGTAAAGAAGCACTGTGCTTTTTTGTGATTAAGATGGCCTATGTACTATTTACTATACATGTACCTTCACATAATTCTCTTATCTATAATTTTTGGAAGGCTTTGGTCCTCTTGCATGCTTCTCTATTATTTGGATAACCCTTTGATCTCCTCACATATGTCTTAACTCTAGTGGCTTTGTCCATGATCATTGGTTCCTATTATTGGTCTAATAAACAACAAATTTTGTGGTTTAGTGTTGGCTGTCTCTAGCCACTGTAACATGATTTGTTTAATTCTTGCATGTGCAAAGATCGAAAGTGTGTAGAGCTCTCCGTGATGTAACGGCGTGGATGCATCCCCACACGGTGAACCAGGAACAAAACTGAAGTGTCGCACTACAAAAGAAAAGAACAAAACAACTCTATGTCAACATGAAAAATACATTTTGCCACCACATGAATGTGACATCAAAGATTACCCACCTCCACTCGCTCTCCATTATTCTCAAAGTAACCATAGGAGCAATGATGACAAACCAAAATACGACGAAATATAAATAATCCAAATCCACGACAAAATCTCTCCACCAATCCAATACAGTTACCTATCATGTGATCAAAATGAACCTCATGAAGTTATTACATACCTTTATGTGACAATAGACAAACAAACAAGTACCTCCAAATGATGCCATAATCAACAACCATCCTGAATCTGCCAATGTAGTTGCGGAAAGCACTATGCCACTATGCACATGATTCTCAGTGAACTGGTCCCAAGTAGGTTTGCCACTAGGAGAATGTAGAGTACCACCAAAAGGAAACTCCAAAAAAAAAAATCCGCTGGCCATGCAATAGATTTTCCTCCTCTTGTATATTGAAAGCTCGTCGATCGCGCCTTGACCATATGCTCATGAATTGGAATCCATATAGGATTTTGACTCTTGCTGAGAAGTCAGTGGTGGCTATGGTGATATAATCGCCCACACAAACAACACATCGACTAGCAAAGGGGAGATCAAACCCATATGACAGCTCTGGCGAAAAGCAAAAAGTAATGGACTTCTTGACACTAAAAGTGTGTGTCCCTCCTGCAATGTCAAAATACCACATTGCTATATTCAAAAAGCAAGAGAGATATGTATTATCGAAAAGCTTCCTTGTATTTCAAACATACCTATGTGATCCCCATGATGGGTTGCATTGTTTTCTAACTCATCGTCAGACTCCTCAATCACATTTGAATGTCTTGCAGGCTCTTTACCTTTTAATGAAGATCGCTCTTACAAAAAACAAACATGTCAGGGTCCTAATCTAGCACATTGACATTTCAAGCAAACTTATATTATGTTAACTTACTTGAAGGACCCTCTTCTCTTCCCGGATTTAGGGACTTGGTGGACCTATCTCTCTTTTTCACCTCATCATAAAGATCTCTCTCACGAGCAAGAACATGGCCCTCAGCCATATCTATCCACCAAGGATAATTTTTCATCTCCCAATTGGATAATTTTTCATCTCCCAATTGGATAATTTGTGCATATTCAAAGAATACATGCACGCATCTCCATTTGAAAGTAGAGCCCATTGTTTGGCCAAGAAAGGAACACTTGAAATATGCCCTTTTGATTGTAGAAATGACAAAAATCTAGAAGACAAAAACACACAAAGAATCTCACCTACACATATGTTTTTCTAATGTCCACATATAATATATTTCAAATAACTTTTTTAATAAAAGCATAACACACCTGTAAACCAATCTCTGGGCAAACATACGCATGCTATCAACCTTTTTGAGGGCCTATTTCTCAGCATCTTTCGTTTTTGCTTCAAGTGATGTCTCAATTGGGTATAGATGAGGCCTGCTCTCAAACATAATCTCCTCAAAGTATGATGCAAGGCTAAATCTAGGTGGTATAACAACACCTCCAAGCACATCAACAAAATCAAAAAGAAGTTTTGTGGCTCTTGCTAGGATCTATTGATATGATCAGAGGACTTCCCATCCAAAGCAATCTATTTGTAGCTCTTAAACAGATACATGAGGTGACTAAAGTACAGGAGTTACCAATGTATTACGATGGTTATGTTGCATTTGCGTTGCCTCCTTGCGGCCAGTGTTCAGGTATACAAGGTATGGAACAAAAACATGATAGTCATCTATGGACTGAATATGTAACTTGTAGCAGTGATACCTTTTCTGGGGTTGTAAGGTTTAGTAGGTGTTCAGGTCATTTGCAATGCATTAACATTGATTGTCCATATTATTTAAGAACAAAACTTTATAATGAAGTCCAATGGCGTGGACGTCTGGCCCGATCATGTCCAAAAGGACTAATTTCTCGCGAGTATGGCACTGTTTCTTGTGTTCATTGTGGGAAGATGCCAGAATGTGTGGCTAATTGTCCTATTGTGCTATATTATTGTTTGCCAAGAGATAAACTGAATGCGAGTAGGTGTGCTATACACCTTGGTTTCCATAAGCATCCTGTTTTAGAAGTGTAGAGTAGAGCAATTGTGCATCGCAAGGAGATTTTGCAAAAACATGCTTCTTGAGATCCTTTCACCACTACTAAGCAATTGGAGAGAGCTACAACATAGGATATTATAATGGATCACTTCATTGGGGATTGTACAAAAATGAAAGAAAAGATAAATGATGAGGAGTTTGCTGAGTTTCTAGATAGGATATTATAATGGATCACTTCATTGGGGATCACTTCATTGGGGATTGTACTTCATTGGGGATCACTTCATTGGGGATTGTACAAAAATGAAAGCAAAGATAAATGATGAGGAGTTTGCTGAGTTTCTAGACAATATAACACCTCTCTCAAACAAGCGTAGGATTGAGAGAAGTCTAGAAAATGCTAAGAGGTCTAACAATACCTCAACAAAAGGTCTTGATGCAGTTTTAGAACTCAAGAGTAAATGTTGTTATCTCTTCATCCATAGTGTCCTTTTTCCAGGACAACTAAACACTCTTCAGCAGAGCCACATGTGTTTAAAATGTCTGTCAAAGGTCTAGGCAGTGGAGTGGATTTGGTTTTAATAGAAGGAAATTTGCAAGATATGTGGGTTCATTTTGATCATGGGGGTTAACAGTCCAGAGATGAATAGATCTAGCATTCGAGAGAAAAGTGTTAAAAGAAAAGGCCAGAGTTTGTAAATGCAGACACAATTTTGGAAGAGGACAGTCGTTGCCCTGAATATGTTACAGAATATGTTACAGCCCCCACAACCACGGGAGTAAGAGGAAAACAAAATGATCAGGAGGTTGCAGGCAAGATGTTAATGTATCAAAGACTATGTGGGCCATAAGAAGAATAGAACCAGGATGAAAAATGACCTGTTTTGGAATAATAGGAGATCAAAGAGAAAGATGTGGTCGGTTCATAAATGACAGTTCTTGTGATATCAAGCGAGGGGTAGCAGCACCATGCTTTTGGGGACGTAGAAAATATCCACCAAGTGGTTCTCAGTCGGGGGTGTAGTTGAGGGGTATATTTGGTTTTGTAACTCCTCTAATACACACAGTTGGAATGTGCATGAAATGGTGGTTTCACCATGTGGACCTGCCGCATTAGGTGTTTGGATAGTTTCATAGGGCACTTGTTTGCAGCCTCATGAAGTGGAAATGTTACAAGCAAATGGATTTGTTTTGCAAAAGAGTTCTGGGATCCCAAGAGTCCCCAATGTTGTTGGCTCCACAAGTAGAGTGCCAAGTGCTTTCAGGGCTAAGTATAGGGATGGGAAGATTGTAAAATGGAGGTCAAAGTTGACAAAAGAATTCCATGACCGCATTCATTTGGGAAGGACAATGTCGGCAAGATTAATCCGTGAGGCGATTATAGTCTACAATGAAACCCATGTCTTTTATGTAAGCACTGATGCATCGACTACAAATGGTGTTAACTACTCTAGTACTTTGTCGGACTTCCCATGTTGCACATGCGAGGACTTTCAAAAAAGGAAGAGTAAGTGACTGACATATATGCCTTGCAAACACATGTACTCTGTGTTTTTTCAGGTTTTAGGCTTGGACTATGATGCACATGAGTTTGTACATCAAGTAGCTTTGACAAAAGTGGTTTTGTTCTAGGCTTTGGGAGGTGCTAGGGTGAATGTCTAGCCATAGAGCTTCTATTGGTGAACTTAAGAAGTGTCGATATTTTCCATCGTTCAGTATTTTCATGCACTATATTCTCTTTTTTGGTTTGATCTTGGACCTTTATCCCAATTTTTTGGAGTAATAGTTTGCTTTTAGAGCTTGTTTTCGAGCTTGTTTTATAGCAGAGGAGTAATAGTATGCTCTTAGACCTTTATCCCATTTTTTGGTCTGTTAAGGCTTATGCAATTCAAATGTATTTGTTGTATGTTTTGAAATGTTTGATATTTTTGTAAGAATCTCAAGAAAATTATTTTCTTTTGGGTCACTAGCTGGTATGTTTTCAAATGTTTGATATTTTTATAAGAATCTCAAGACATTTATTTCCTTATGGGTCCTGTAAAATCTCACTCGGTACATGCATTTCTCGGGAATGCTTCCCTCGGATTTTGGGATTGCTCCCTCTAGATGAGCTTCATCAAAAGGGGGTAGAGATACTACCTCAATCCCTTTTTCCATGCTTGATGTGGCCTACAGTATGTTTTTCAAATTGGGCTTCTGAAAAATCAATCCCCATTGATAATCTGGTGGTGGTCCCTCCAAGACTAATTGAGCCTCCTTGTTGATTAACTCTTGATGCACCATAAGATTGATCTTCTCATAAGGATTTGGGTACTCTTGTAGCTTCTTTAGTAGCTCCACCACCTGAGCTGCTATTCTACTATTGTATGCTTTAAGGGCAGCATCTAATGGATCATTGACTTTATCGACTAAGATAGATCCCCCTGAGCTCTCCTTAAAAGTTGATAATTTTTCTTTTTGATCCGCTTTACCTTCGTGTTAAATTCATTTCTCTAGTGTTTTTGCTTGAAGACTCGGAGTTCCCTTTAGCTCCTTATGAGCTGACTCTATCATTTGAACTATCTGAATTCTTTCTATCTTTTCCATACAATTCCCTCCGCCGATTTGTTTTCTTTGTGGCGCCTGCTTCTCTAGTGGGCTCCTTAGCCTTGGAACTTTTCTTGTGTTCCTCCAT
Organism: Cibotium barometz; assembly: GCF_041138505.1. NCBI lineage: Eukaryota > Viridiplantae > Streptophyta > Polypodiopsida > Cyatheales > Cibotiaceae > Cibotium > Cibotium barometz. Next base: position 12,864,284 of record NC_141052.1, on the reverse strand, counting down.
CTGAACTTGGGCATTCTGTTGACGTTGGGATCCTTTCACTATTTGTAAAGACACTGCATCTTGATCTTTCTCATTCTCGGATGTGCTTGGAGAAGGGACTACCTCTATGCAATTTAGGGAGACCTTGCTCTAAGTTGTAGTGGGATCTACTGGTTTTAGCAAACAATCCTTTGGTAGATAGTCCACACTACACCCTATGTAATATTTTTCAATTTGTGGCAGTCTTGGTACTTGTCCTTGTTTTTGATTTGGAAAACCTCTTACCCAATGGGATCCTTGCAATCAAAACAAGGTCCTACCATTTGTCCTTGTGCTGGGTACTTCCTAGGTGGGTATCCCCTTTGCTTAATGGCTTTGACCCTAAGAGAAATAGAGAGTTTAGGAACCTCATATCCCTGATATAGGCCTCTTTCACTAGGCTAGTCCCAATAGAATTGTCAACTAATAGTTCATCAGAAGGAGAATCCTCTTCCACAAAGTATGGTTGAGAACTCACCAATTCTAAGCCAGTTTTTGCAGCCTCATAATCAATATAGCTCAATGGCTTAGTCCCAAGTGCAGGAGGTTGTGCTCCTAACACCGGGGCCTTGCTTGTTCTTCAGTTGCCCCATAACTATTGTTGTACATTTGCTACCTAGGAAAAGGTAGTGTGCAAGGAACTTGTCCTTCTCTCCACATTCTAGTAATGTGATGGCACTCATTGGTTTCATGCGTGAAATTCCATCCACAGGCTTGAAACCACTTCTCAGTAGGCTGATTATTGACTAAAGGTGCGAATGTTTTACATTCCTCTATCCTATGATTTCCTTCGCATCCTTCACAGGAGAGATGAGGTCCTGTGGGTATGGTTCTAACATATTGTTACTGAGGTCTATATGCAGGACGGTACATATGGCCCATCTTCTTTAGTACCATCTCAGCCACTTCCTCATGGTTTATTGTTGTGGCACTGGAATTGGAGCTTCCCTCTGGTGTCTTCTTCCGTTGGTAGTTGGGTTTGGCTAGATTCTCTATCCATGTCAAAATTATCGTCATAGTTCATTATGTCTAGGCAGTAGTCATTGAGGCTCATGTGTTTCTTTGCATAAGGTTGCGCATGAAGCATCTTATTGGTCAAGCCTTCCAAAAATTTGAGAAATTAATCTTTTCTGGCTTGCCTTCTTATCTTTGAGCATCTAGTAATGAATTGCTTGAATTGATTGATACAGTCTCGCACTATTTCATGTTCCTTTTGCTTAAATGCGTATATTTGACCAACCAGGTTGTGTTTGATCCCCATTTTAGAGAAAGTAAAAATGAAATCTTCTTCCACCCCCTCCCATGATCTCTTAGCGCAAATATAATGCACTATGGTCACATGGTACTCATTTTTGAGAGTGGAGGAAATAGGCAAGAATTGGACAATGTATAATTGTGGGGTGATGGACACGTTTGGATGAAGAGAAAAGTAGCACTAACCATAGAGATGTCCAACTAGATTAGTATGGTTTGCTACAAGAAATACTTGAAATTAACTATCAAACATTTACTCTATATATTCTAGATGTGAAGTGGTTCAAAACGGTTTGTAGTCATTAGGGCCAAAAACATCTCAAAATGGGCTGTGTAAGGAATTTCGCTAACTTGCTAATTAGTAGAATGTTGACGGTCAAAACGGCTCCAAATTTAGCCGTTTTGGATATTTAAAGCATATCTATCTAATTGAATACGTATCTAAGTACATATTTTAAAATCTAAAAAAATATATCGTTTTCATGCTACTCTTTAATGGCTCGTCTCGAAATTTGTCCTCTTTTAGTGACTGCGCGGCAAAATGACCATTCCCTCCAAACGCACTCTTATCCATTCTCCAAAAAAATTTCACTCCTCTGCTTCTCTTAAAATTTCACAAGCTACATCTCATTCTCATTCTTCTGTGTCTCTCATGTTCTAATAGCTCTGCTTATATTTTTAACTCTGTTAGTAATGAGTGATACATCTAATCGCAAGTTTCATTTGAATATCAAGCTCAACCAAGAGTATGCAACTACACGGAGTGTCTACCAAAGATCCCTTTCATGTGCAAATGAAGCTCAACATCTTCGCAACGAAGGAAAGAAACATATTGACCTATGGACAGATGAAAGTCTATATCCACCGGATCCCAAAACAGGAAGGTATCCTTCTTTTCACACACCACATGATTTGATTAGATTTGTTGGTGATGGGGAGGATGGCTTACTTGGTTATAGTTCAAGACTATCTCAATCACATATTAATTATGCAGAATATACTACATATCTTCAAAATACTTCATCTTTGAATGCAACAAAAATTATAGAACTTGAAAACAAAATAGTGTCTTTGAAACAAGAAAATGATCAATTGAAAACCTTAAAAGAAACTCCAATAGGGTTAAGAGCACGAGTAAAACGAATGCGGGATGTAGTTAACTTAACAGAGAGATCTGGACAAAGAAAAAAAAGGTTGAAACTTGTAAGAGATCATGTTACTAACCTTCTAGGATTTGACATGTCTAATGCTCAGGAAAGGGTAAGATTTTTGAATGAGCTTATGAATAGGTCGGATATCTTGAAACTTTTGGAACTTCCTGAAAATCAAACTCAAAAAAAAACTAGTCTTTCAACATCTATTAAAAGATATGGACTTATTAGTCCAGCCTTCCCAAATGCAAGAAGTTTGTGACACAGTGGGAGTGAGTAGAAAGGGATACAGAGCCATCTCTAAAACCTGGTTCAAGGTCCTTAAGTATTATAAAATCAAAGCTTTTGGGTTGCCTAGACCTCACAATGTTGGGAAATATAGAACTCTGTTAAATGAGGAAATTTCTAAACATTTCGGAGAGTATTTCCATATTGAGGGAACAATGCCATATGAGAGACAAAAAAAAATCATCTTTTGAATACAACGTTTATAATAATATTTGGATGAACATTAGAAAAGTCCAATCTTTTATGGTGAGATATTACAACATAAGAGAAATAGATTGTGAAGGAAAACTTGTATTTGTTTTAAAATTAGATGAAGCTCAAATCCAAAAATGTCAAAAAATGGAAAGAATATCTATATCCCTAATGAATAAAGCATTGGACTATAGTCAAGGTAAGCTTGATTCTCCATACCACAAAACTCAATCAGAAATGGAGCTATGGTGGATTGGATCAGCTCAGGTACCAGTAGAGAGTCATGAAACATTAAAGTGGCTCTTCTCACAAACAGACATTCCTTCAGTTATTCAGAGCCAAAATACAGGTGAACACCTTCATGTAGACGACATAGGTGATTTCATTGTGGAATGGCATTTGAGTGCCGACCTCAAGGTGTTGAAGTGTATGTTTGGTGTATGTGGAGGAGCAAATACCAAATATCCATGTCTTTATTGCATGGCAAGCACAGGGACAAGAGAATGGCTTGCAGAAAATGAGATTGGAAAACCACCATCCAGAAATAATGTGAATGCTGTCGATTATCCAACTTCTATTAAAATATGGGATCCAATTCTACCAATACATTTAAAAAATGTGCATATATGTACATTGCATGCAGAGATGCATAGAAAAATGCGAAGCCTTGCTCTCTCAAATGGGTTTTCATGGTGGGGAAGTGCATCTTAAAAAAGATCCTGTTCTTTCTGGAGGTACAGGTGATGTTCTGCAAGATGTTTCAATGGGAGGAGCAAAAGCGAGAAGATTTTTGAGCAACCAAGACACCAAACAAGTCAATGCAATGTGGAACTATTGGAAACAGCTATGTGTCATCACCACAAATGTCAAAAGTAGACCAGATGTAGCCAACAAACGTATGGAAGTTTGGAAAAAACTCGACAATTTTTTCAAAGTCCTTAGACAACAAGTTGGTTCAAATACTTATGCAGATGATTTCAAAAAAGCAATAAAGCTTTTGATCAAAGCTATCATAGATGCCTGGGGAGAAAAAGACATAACTTATTACTTGGTGAGTGTTCTCAGACTTATCAAAACAGTTAAAATATAAGTGTAATTTCTTAAATATACTAACAAAAAATTGTCTTTGTAGCATATTCTTTACTTGCATGGACCATATTTTGCTACAGAAGGACCCCTTGCAACATGGAATACACAAGGAATGGAAAAGTCTCATTATCAAGTGAGAACTTCCTTCTTTAGATGTACCACAGAAGAGGAGGAGGTGGTCAAAGTAGAAGCAATGCACTTAAAGAATTATTCAATTGGTTCTACAGGAGGCAATTACAAAGGATGAGATCAAAGACCCAGCAATCTGAAACTACACCAACACCTCAAGATAGAGACTAATGATTACTAACACATTTGTACCTCTAACAAAATATTTGCTGAAATATAATGTTCTTGCAAAATATTGTGTACATTAGTTTTTGATTCTCTTGGGACTACTTGGCATGTCACCTCTGTATCTCAAAAATTTTCTCCTTCTATAACCTCCAAGAAGATTGATATTTGACACCTCAGCTGCAGCTGCATAGCTAGAGTAGCAAAGAAAGTATCCTGCTCTTGAGGCATTGAAACTTGCAGCATATCCAAAGATTCTAAGAGCAGCAGCTCTCTCCAGAAGCAAAACCTTGTTAGCATTTATTTGAAGGGGAGTGTATCCCATGAACCTTGACAACACCTTCAAGGCAAATATTGGCAACTCAGCATCTTCAGAGAGAAGTTCATGTGGAATGCACAGAACACAGCCTTATCCAATGTAGGCAAGTAGTGCATGAGAGCAGATGAAGGCCTTCTTGACCTAGTGTCTGTAGATTTCACTCTGCTGCCTCTAGCTCTTCCCAGAAAATCATCCTTATCAAGCAATTCAATCTGTAAGACAAAAACCTCAATTTAAAAAAATAACAATCACAATAACATTTTACAAAATATTAAATGGAAGCTACCTTCTGCAACTCATCCTCAATTATAACTTTGTCTTTCATCAAGTTGCATGAGCCAACCCTTTCCACTTTATCAGAATCTGCCTGAAGCTTGAAATCTCTGCCAAAAGACTCAATACCTAACTCAATAAGCCTGTTCTCAAAATCCTCATCTCTCAGGGAAGGTTTCCCCTCATCCACTTTTTTAAGGCACAAGGCAAGTGCATCAGTAGGCAGGGATAAATGAGTGGTCAGATGTTTACAAATCAAGTGCCAAAAACTCTTCCTTTGACTCTACTTCTGTATCAATAAAGTCTTTGGCCACTTCACAAGCTTCTGAAATTGCTGCAATACAGTAGTCTTCTCTGATATTGAAGAGACATTGAATAAAGGACAGAGGAATAAAATCTTTCTCATTGATATAGAAGAAAGGAAGGTTTGGAAGAGTAACAAAGGATTCAGATATGCTTGCTTCCTCTGAGGGCTCTTTAGTAATAGTGAAAGCCCTAAATTCTACAACATCAAGATTGGCACTTTCTCTCTCCTCAGCTTGAACATCAATTTCTTCCTCTTCTAAAATCTCACTTTTCTCTAACTTTGAGACTGTGGTGACATTTAAGTTTTCTTCCTCATTCTCTGCATCAATTTCTGGTTGTTGCTCTTTATCCTGTATTTCTGCTTTCAAAAATAGGAAGAAAAGAAAGGAGACATCCTTGGGGGACAAGGTTGCAATGCTTTTTATGGATTGGACAAGAAATGGATGAAGGGCATGTGAAAGAGGTTCTTTTTGAAAATCTACTGAACCTCTTTGTTACTTTGGCTTTCTCCACTGACAGCTGTGTAAAATCTGTAAGGTGACAAAAATCATGGTCTCCGATACGAAAACAATGATCTTCAATTGACATTTCAAATTGTTTGTACTCATCTTCAAGAATGTCCTTAAGCTTCAACAAAACATCTGAAAGAGAAAACCTTGGATTGAATATCTCCACTGCATCAACGTATATCTTCATATCATGACCATCTTGCAAAATAGCATTCAAGAGTTTTTCACTTGGGCTTTCTTCAACAAGTTCATGTCGACCCGCAACACTTTGACTCATTGAGATATTTGAGAAAAATGCTTGAATAAGTCTGATGAGCCCGAACGAAGCGAAAATGAAGGGTCCAAAAAAATTGGAATTCCTCTATCGCTTGGTGCGGGCTTTGGCAATTCCAAGGTCCCAGGAAAAAATACTGAGTTTTGCAAAATAGGGGTAGGAAGACAGTACGGTGCACAGCTTGATTTGACGCAAATAAGTGGCCCAAAGCGTGATAAAAACACCTTAAATAGTGACCGTTTATGCCACGTGGCAAAAATGATTACATGACACGTGTATCCAACGGTCCTTTGTACGACAGATTCGGGGTATAAAAAGTTAATTTTGTTGAAAATATTCATATTTTTTACCGACACTGTATCAAGCGAGATCATGCCACCTTATTTCCACAAACCTACTTTTTCATTTCTTTCCCATATCAAGCGATTGCACCTTTCCAGGACATTCGAAATCCTTCAATCGCTTCGTTCCGTCCTTTTCTTGACTGCCCGAATCAAGCGATTAACCCTATCCGATGTTTCTGGATTTGCGTCATCGCTTCGTTCGGGACCCCTTCATTTGTGATTTCCCGAATCAAGCGATTATCCCTTTCCATTATCTTTGGATTCGCTCTATTGCTTCGTTCGGGCCACTTTATTTTTTTGTCTTATTATACAAATCTCTGCATCGAGTCTCTTTTTTTAAGCTTCAATGGCAAGGACAAAACAGACTGCAAGGAAAGTCTACCCACCTTTGGAGACTGAAAAAGCTGAGGACAACAAACCAGGACCTTCCAAAGAAGAAAAGCCTCTTCCAAAGCCTCGTGCGAGGGCGACAGCAAGAAAGAGATTAAATTATCAGGTGAAGTCCTTAAGAGAGATAAGAGCAGCACAGAAGTCTACTAGTCTTCTCATCCCTCGACTACCATTTACTCGGGTTGTCAGGGACATATCAGAAAGGTTAGTTGGCAAAATGAGAAACACAAATCTTCAGAAAGTGCGATGGGAGACCCAGGCCCTCATGTGTCTTCAAGAGGCTGCTGAAGATTTTTTAATCGACTTTATGAATGATGGCTACATTGCTGCTGCATTTGCTCATAGGATCACTCTTATGAGTAAAGATTTTGTGTTTGTGTCCAGACTTAGATATAAGTTTGACAAAGCTTTGGAGCCCATTCCAAGTCAAGATATGAGAGCTTTTGAAATTCTAAATATCCCTCCAGCAAGGCAACCCAAACAATCAGTTGTTATTGAAGATATTTCTCATACTTATGATACAAGAAGAAAAGCTCAGGATATCAAAGAAGAAGTTGAAAAAGAGAGAGAGCAGGAGAAGATTACATAGGATTCCATTCTTTCTCAACAAGCTGAAATTCTCCATGCATCCAATTCAGAGCTTTATCAGAATGTGACAGGTCAAATGATAGTAGATGTGTCCATGCATGGAGAGGATGAGGTTTATTGTGACATTGCCCCTGAAGACACAAGTATGCTTGTGAATCACAATATTGAGATATCTGACACAGTCCTCTTCATCTGTCTGAGGTTTGTGTGGATTTGCTAATGTTTTCTTAATGAATTTCTCAGACTCCATATTTTGTTGACATGTTTTGTTTGTGTCTCCAGATGTCTTATGAGGGATCTTCATGAATCAATGGCTGTGCAAGTGACCATTCTTGATCCCCTTGTTACACAGTGCCTTTTCAATAGGCAAGGGGATCTTGCAAGTTTTCTCAAAAACTTTGATATGCTTACCTGCAATTACATTGTATACCCTTATGTTGAAGTGTAAGACTCATACTCAATTATCTTTTGCCTATAATAGACATTACAATATTCATAACTAATTGCAGTATTCATCTTATCACAGAGGCCATTGGAGTCTTATTATCTTCAATCTATTGGATAGAGATGTGATCTTTATGAACTCTTTAGCATCCATTCATGGGATAAGTAAAATGTAAGAATCAACTTTTCCATGGTTTATGTTTCAGAACAATTTCTTGTATGTTTTCAATTATTTGGTTGACCCTCAATATTTTATGCTTGCAGTGCTGCCAAACTTATCTTGAGTTTTCTAGGTTCTACCTATGTAGACTACAAACTTGAAGATTTTAAGTACTACAATCAGGAAGTTCCTTTGCAAAAAGACTCAACATCTTGTGGATGGATGGTGCTTGCTAATGCTTGGAGATATCTTGAGTCAAGATTTAGAATGACAACACTTACTGTAAGTTCATGAATGAAAACCATTGATTGATTTAGTGAATACATTTAGTGACCTATTTTCTTACTTTCTTATTTTCTTTTGTCTTAGTTGCATGAGTATCCAGATTCTTGGGTAAGTTGGGTAAGGGAGAAGGCAGTGTCCATGGTTTTGAGCAGATCCATCAATCCATATGATCCTGATTCTCCCTTTCCACCTAGTAAAGGAGCCAAGGATACAACTTCAAAGAAAAGGAAAAGAGAGAAGAAGGAAAGCAATGTCAAGGATGACTCATCCAAAAAGGAAAAGACCTCTGCCAAAGAGAAGAAGAAGAGAAAGAAGAGCCCTACTAAGAGCAGATCTTCCAAGGGGAAAAAGAGCCATTCTAAAGAGAAGACCCATTCTAAAGGAAAGATCCCTCAGGCTACAGAGAAGAGCCCTACCCCTCCTGCTAAAGAGAAGAGCCCTAGCCCTCTTGCTAAAGAGAAGACCCCTAGCCCTCCTGCCAAAGAGATGAGCTCTTCACCAGCTCAAGGGAAGACTCCTATCAAAGAGAAGATCCCTAGTCCTCCTGCCAAAGAGAAGAGCTCTTCTCCAGCTCAAGAGAAGACCCCTATCAAAGAGAAGACCCCTGTCAAAGAGAAGACCCCTGTCAAAGAGAGGAGTGCTTCTAAAGGTCTTCCGTTTCACTCACCAGTGAGATTTAAAATTCAGAAGCGTCGTTTATCCAACAAAGGTAGTAAGAGGGCAAATGTTGGCTCTCCATTAAATTACTTTTTCATGTTCCCCAAGAAGACTGCCAAGTCTCCAAGGCCAACCTCCAAAGAACCTTCTCCAAAACCAGACCCCACTGCCAAATCTCCCTCGCCAACACCTGAAGGTCTCAGAGAGGAGCCCAACTTACCACCATTAGAGGAATTCACTCTAAAGTCTTCCTCTCTAGTACCTCAAGAACTGAAAACTCCAGAACTTGAACCCCAATCAGCAAAATTTGATCGAAGCAAACAGAAGAGAGAAAGATTCTCTAAAGATGCAGGGTCATCTCATGCCAAAAGGAAAGTTGATTTTGTTGAGTGATTCCACAAATTGGCTTTTGTTTTGTTCATTTTGTCCATATGAACACACCCTTTTAGGGACAATATTTTGTACTTAAATTCAGTATCAATAATTTGATATTCAACTGTTAAACCTTGTTCTGTGTTGCGAACAATATGTTAACCATTTTTGTGAAGAAGTCAAGACGAAATCTAGCAGAATATATTGATTACATTATTGGAGAAATCCTTTTCAACTATACAAACTTGCCCTTGCAAGTGGCTCAAATACAACTTTTTTTGGGGGGAGACATGTGATGCATGAGGTTACACTCTCCATCCTTGTATTGACAACAATATCATCTACTTTGAATCTATATTCAGGTGATATTTCATCCAGAAACTCAAGCGACTCTCTTACATGTTGTAGTCGCCAGTTTGATGTTACTATGAGTTTCCTGGGATCTATGAATGGATGGACTATGATGTTAAATTCAAACTCTGGACAATTCTCTTCAGAATCCAAAGGGACCCAACTACCAAGATTGCTTTTCCATCTCCTATAGTCATAGCCCAAAACTAGGGATTGGCGACACAGTTGGTATGAGATAGACAAAGAATTTGGGCTTACTCTATAACTGATATTGTCTCCCATATGAAAAGTTTCCTTGGTACTCCATCCTTCTCCAAGTACAGTGTCCAGATTAGTCAGAGGTAGTCTTCTATTAAGCCACATCGTTCTTGTCCTCTCCAATTCCATTGTTTTGAAACATGCCACAAAGACATGTATGCAAGAACCATTGAATTTTTATCCTTCTTGAAATCCTTCCAGGAGACATAGCTTTAAGAATATCATCTTTGATTTTGGATTTGAAGCTTGTTATGGTATGTGGATCAGGAACTTCCCATTCTAGTGACATTAATGTGGGAATAGGTATGTCATATAATTCTCCATGAACACCTTCTCTTGATGGAACCCTGTATTCTGCAAAATACACAAATAAATCCACTGATTTGTAAAATGAAGGTGGTTTGTCTGCGTACTTGTCATCTGCAATCCCCTTGTGAATTGCTTTGAATGTGCCACTTAAGCTCTCAAACAGGCTGCCACTCCACAGCTGTTGACGGAAAGATAACTGAAATTAAACAAACAACAAATATATCAGAAAGAGAAATATTGTGTTGTATCAAATAGATAAAGTTTTGTTGAATTACAGTAAGAATGGAGAATTGGATGTTCATCCAAGTTCAACACCATGTCTTTGGCCATGTAGACATGTTGAACTTTTGCAAGCCAGCCATTGTCAGTCACTTTGAATGCAAGAACACGACCTTTCCAATGGGATTTCACTTCATTTCGCTTGGTTCTTTTCACCCTGTGGGCACCTTTGCAAGAGGGAAGCATTGTTACCCAATCATTCACACAAAATGACATGGGTTTCCAAACACCATCTTCTCTCGTGTTATGAAAATCACAAGAAGTTATATTATGAGAAGGACGACGTGAGGACGCCATAGAAGCTCACAGACGAGAGAAAAATAGTGAATCTTTTGAAAGTGCAAAGAAAGGAGAATAAACCATATGCCAAAATGAAGGGAAGGTGGAAAGTAGACGTTTGAAAAAATTTGGTGTTTTGTCATTAATAGCGTTGTTTTCAAGGCCTGAAAAGAGGATTTCGTATCTTCATGCTTGATTTTTTGAAATAAAAAATGGAACAAGATGTCACTATTTTGGACCCAAACTTTAATGTTAGCCATCGTAAACGTCTAAATTTAGCCGTTTTAGCCGTTCGCCACTAAAATAGAACCGTTAAGAAGACATTTAGAGGAGACAAGAATGCCATACTTTTGTATACGTGTCAATTCACAATTGGACAATTTCTTAATCCTTAGATTAACAAACAGCCCTTTTCTAGCCATTTTTGGCCCTAATGTGGTAAGAGTGGATTTTATGCCATTGACTCCAAGGTGGTGTGGATAGACTAGATTGACACATTTGTTTTTCCTTATTAATGCAAGATGGTATATTATATATTGCTTAGATAAATATGTGCTTTCATGTTCAATCATATGATAAATCTTGAAAAAAGCTGAAATTGTAGGCTATATTCTATCCCACATGAGAAGACCCTAGATAGTGTATGTCATTCAAACAGCTCCTCAATCATGATATATATTTGAAAGAGGGGAGGTGGGGGAAGAGATGCCACATAATTCTATCGTTGTAGAGGATACCCTAGATATCTCTATGGAGAGAGAAGGCCACATAATATTTGAAAGAGGGGAGGTGGGGGAAGAGATGCCACATAATTCTATTGTTGCAGAGGATATCCTAGATATCTCTATGGAGAGAGAAGGCCACTTAATCACATCACCAGAGGTAACACGTGTATCTATAGATATTATGTCAGCTTTGATGATCCTCTCGATGATGATACCCTTCATGATGATCCTCTCAATGATGATACCCTTCATGATGATACCCATCATGATGATTCCCTCATCTTTGATGATGAGCCAACTAGAGATCAAGAGGATGATGAGGCAACTAGTGATCAAGAGGACACGATAAGTACTAGCCTAGGGATAAATTTAGAGGTTGTCTTAGAAATATCCAATGAGGATATGCTTTTGGATGATATATCCATGCCAGATGTATAAATTATCTTAACTTTCAATTGTCTAGCCAAGGATAAATTTAGAGGTTGTCCTAGAAATATCCAATGAGGATATGCTTTTGAATGAGATATCCATGTCACATGTATAAATTATCTTAACTTTCAATTGTCAAATTTTTAAAGTTTATAGATGTGTACTTTTGTATATTTAGCCTAATCTATACACCTATGTTAATGTCTTAGTTGAATATTTCTTTATGTTTATCCATATAAAAAATGTTTTCCTCATGTTACAATATTATAATTTAAAAAATTAAAAATAAAGCGATGCAATTATCAACATTACATTTCATAGCACTGCAAATAAAAGCGTTTTAACTTTTCCTACCGCTGCAAATACCAATGCTTTTGATACGCTAACTAGTGTTTTGTAAACAACCCTCAACTCACAACTCTCTAAAATTCTCTTCTTTCCCCAGAGCTGGAAATAGCATGATTGTACTATTATAGGAACGTTGGAATTTGCAGTGCTATATTGTGCCCATTGGAATTTCCAGCGCTTTTAAAACCACTAGAAAGAGTGTTGGAAAGAACACTGGTAATACCAATGGTATCGCAGTAATTTCCAATGCTCCCAAAATGCCGTCTTTTGGCCACTCTCTAGAATTTCTCTCCCTTCCCCACAAAGATAAAAATAGTAATGGGGTGTGTGTAACCACTCTTTTGAATCCCCTCTTTTTGAACTTCTCTCCCTTCCCCTATTCTGAGCACTCTTTGGATTGATTTTAAATTCCCTTGTGCTAGAAATTCCAGTGATTATTTTGTAAGATACTCAACTTTTTCCATTGACATTGACATGTGTTTTTAAAGTCTTGAATAAGCTTAGATATTTTTCTTACACATATGTGGTGTCTAATGTATTATTATTTGAATGGTTCATACTCAAAGTGCGTTATTTTAAGAGAAAAGTAAGGATCTTAAAATATACAACTTGTCTAAATGCGCGATTAGTGATGCTTTTGCAGAAACGGCCCACGTACTCATGTCGACCGGGCCTATTTCGGTTGATTTAAGTACCTTATCAATCCTATTCAAAGTTTGTATGATAAAGTTATGGCCACAGTAAGTTGCAAGCAGAAACAAGACAACTTATACATAGACAACAAGCTTTGAAGAGGAAGACACAGAGAAGACAGGCTATATGTCTTCTTCAAGGATCCATATAAAGAACCCATATGATTGTGAATGTGAGTGTGATTGTGATTGTGAGCAAGAGTGGGAGTGGGAGTGAGATCAATACGCATCATAGCTCAAGGGTGGTGCGAGAGGTTCAAGCTCTTTGTAAAGAGTGTTGTTTCTCTCTATATTCAGTTATACTCAATTTCTCAATCAATGAAGATCTAAAATCTCTCCTTCTTACATATTCTATTTATTATCTTTATTCATCTTGAAGTGAAGGCATGTAATAAATGGTATTAGAGCATGACAAATCCCAATCGGCGTGAACATGGAGGATTTAGAAAGAAGAATCAAAGAGTAAGAAGAGGTGATTGCACGGGTATGAGCAGAGAGTGCAAACAAGGCATAGATGATGTAGGTTCTCTTATATTTTTATTTTATTGAATTAGTTGGTTCCACTTATATCATATGAAAGATAGAAATACATGTATGTGATTTTGAGAGAGGGAGGGAGGAAACTCATAATTAACTTTAAGCTATAGGTGATTACAATGTTGAAACCTTTAAATTCTGTATAAGTTATTCCATTAATATGGACACAAGATACACATTATAAATACAATGAAGACATAGATATACACATTATAAATACAATGAAGACATAGATATACACTAATTTCTATTATGGTTATTCTATCGAAATTTCTGTAAATGATTTAACTTTAAGCTATAGGTGATTACAATGTTGAAACCTTTAAATTCTGTATAAGTTATTCCATTAATATGGACACAAGATACACATTATAAACACAATGAAGACATAGATATACACATTATAATACAATGAAGACATAGATATACACTAATTTCTATTATGGTTATTCTATCGAAATTTCTTCATGTTGATATATTGTGTGATGCTTTATGATCGATTCAATGATCTGTAAAGCTGATGAAAAAAAACCATAATTTATTATTATGTATGGGCATCTCTTATGATAAAGAAATGGAATGTGATTAACTCTCTCTTGAGAGGAGATCGTGAAATGATTGAGTCTCTTTGAGAGGGAAGATCTTATGTCTCGTACAAGAGGCATGATTGATGGTGAGAGTAGACAACATACGACTACAAATTTGAGATCAAGACACTCTCAAAATAGATAAGTACACTTGACCTCTTTGATTGATTTTATTTTCTAATTGTTCAAGTGCATATTTTTATTTTAGTTTGATAATATCGTGTGATGAAACAAAAGACTATCTTGAACATAAATATTTTATAGTTCACTTTCATTGAAAGAGATTTTTATTAGGTTTTTACTATTCATTTAGCTAGATAGGTTCGTTCATCTCCTATAACTTGGATAAATCTAGATACATTCCATTCAAATAATTCTTTTTTCCAACTCTGAGGACAAAGTTTCTTTTGAACAAGGGAAGAATGTAAGATACCCGATTTTTACCATTGACATTGACATGTGTTTTTAAATTCTTGAATAAGCTTAGATATTTTTCTTACACATATGTGGTGTCTAATGTATCAATATTTGAATGGTTTATACTCAAAGTACTTTATTTTAGGAGAAAAGGAAGGGCTTTGATTTTTTTAGGAGAAAAGTAAGGACCTTAAAATATAAAACTTGTCTAAATGCATGATCGGTGATTCTTTACAAAAATTTCCTACACATTCTTGTCATCCAGGCCTGTTTTGATCAATTTAAGTACTTGATCGACCCTATTCTCAGTTTTTATGACAAATTTATGGCCATGGTAAGTTGCACGCACTAGCAAGACAGCTTATGCATAGATAACAAGCTTTGAAGAGGAAGGCATGGAGAAGATAGACTATATGTCTTCTATAAGGGTCCAAATGAAGAACCTATGTAATTGTGAATGTGAGTGCGATTTTGATTGCAAGTGAGAGTGAAATCAATGCGTATCATAGCTTGGGGGTGGTTAAGAGTTTGAGCTCTTTGTAAAGAGTGTTGTTTCTCTCTATAATCAATTGTACTTAATTTCACAATCAATAAAGATATACAATCTCTCCTTCTTGCATATTCTATTTATTATCTTTATTCATCTTGAAGTGAAGGCGTGCTATATATATTTTTTGTAAACACTACAAATGGCAGCACTTTTGTGTAAGCAGTGGTATTTGCAGCAACAAATTATGTAATCATCACTAGTATTTGCAGCACTGTGTTTTGTCCTTTTTATTACATTAAATTGGCAAGACATTAATGTGTAGATGGTGTACAAATGGATTTGCTAGCATGTTATTGATTTTAAGAGTTTAAATTTTGCTAATTATAAATTTAGCACATTGATAATTGAAATATTGCAAAAGAAAATTGACACATTGAGAATAAGTGAAATACTCTCCATTTCATTACAACATTGCATTACATGGATTGTAAGATTAGAAAAAGGGTCAAATATCTTAGCATATGGTAAAAAGGGACCACCTTGGCAAAAAGAGAAAGGCTATATAGCTAGGGACCACCTTTTTAGCAAAAAGGAAAAAAAGGGATAGGTAAAGCTACAAAATGGGAACGGGAGCCTATAAATGTCTAGGCACAAGGGGTACAAGTCATGTAGGGGCCCTGTAGTACGAGGGGAAAAACTATCTCACCCCCATGCTCCATGGCATTGCTAGTCGCAATGCAGTGCCGCACACAAGATCCTATGGTGCAAGAGATAATCGCGACGACACCAATAAAGACAAGCACCATCGCAAGCAATCCACTTTGATTTGTTCTTGAGTGCCATTGAGTTGATTGTAAACCTATAAAATTACAAAAATAAATGCTAAAATTAATACTAAATTAAGAGAATTAACACAAAATCAAGCCACACTAATTAAGCTATAAACCGCTAGAGTTTTGATACAGATTAGAGTGGTAAATTTATATAATGCAAGCTCTTTTTCTATAGCCTCTATGTATGTATGCGTGCATTTTTCCTATAAATTTATCTTCACTAACACAGGCACACTTTCCTTCCAATACCAGGCCGGACGAGGATCTTTCTGAACTTAGAGCCCCTTCTGATTGTCCTTTCCCCTATGAAAGGTTCGTAACCTTCATGGTGGTTGGCTAGTTATATAGTCGCATCTCTAGCCAAGAGCATCGGCAACTCATCCATTAAGGCGTTCAAAACAACCTTGTGGGTTTCGACGCGCTTAGGGGTTGTGTTAGTAATCCAAACAAGTAGAATTCTGGCCATTTAGGCCAATACATGGTCGAGGACCAAGAAATTACCTAATTTGATTCCATTCTTGTCCCATACCAAGAGTAGGGTCAAACATCAAAGTAGATTATTTTTCTCCTTTTTTTAATATGAAAATTCCAAGCATAATGCATGGCCGTCCGATGTAATTTGTTCGGCATTTTGCTTGATTTAATTTCATGCACATAAAACAAGGACAAATACAAAGGTATGTCTCGCCGCCCAAGGGAAATAGCGTCCCCGTATTTGGACTAAATAATTTCTCCTTAAGGTAATTTTACATCATAAGTTACCTCCCTTTAAATATTTAACCTTTGACGTTTACCCTTTTTAGCGTAATTTTAACTACCACATAAACGGTAAATAGTTTCAAAGGTTTTAAGCACCAACCACATTTCCCACTTGGGCGGCTTTTCTTTTGTGTGCGTGCACTAAGGGACCAAAGGTTACATTTCGACGATAGGGGCACGTCGCGCACACTTAGAAGCCATCTTCAATTTTTTGCAAAAATAGTGAAAAATTAAGGTAACTAAGGCATTATTTATGACTCTAAGTACTTTAAATAAATTTCTAAATTTTTTGTTAAATTCTAAATTTTCTAATTTTTCCCTATTTTTAGCCTTTTTCCTATTTTTTAGCCTTTTTCCCCAAAAATGCAAAAAATAGCCATTTTGGCTTGAAAATGCCTTAAAAATACAGAATTGCAGTAATGGTTAATTTTCCCTCTTATAAAAAATATGATTTACTAATTAAATATACCAAAAAATGACCAAAATTAGCCTAATTTGGCCTAATTTTTCTAAGTGATTTTAATTCATAATAGTGTTATTTGGTTAATAAATAACATCCCATAATTATCTAACCAACTTCAAACATATTGAGCTCAAGAAAATAATTAAAAATAGTTTATTTGATATAAATTACATATCTAAATGTAATTACTTTTCTTTGGGAAAATTACTATGCATTCATTAAGCTTAGGATGTTTGCTTTATATAATTAAATAATTATTTGAATTAAATATGTAATTATGGCTAATTTTCTAAGAAAATTTTACCATTATTTTGCTACTTTTTAATGAAAAAGTGATGCAAATTTAAAATTTGACATTATTAATGTGTAATAGATTTTCCAAATCTAATTATCATGATGATGGAATGATTAATATGCATAACCATTATAAAACCCCAAATAAGATAAGAATTTCTTATATTATTTAAAGGATAAATAAATAATTAAGCATAATCTTGGAATTATGCATATGAGAGAGAGAGAGAGAGAGAGAGAGTAGCATCATGTAAAATTATAATATAATTATGTAAATAATTTTTGATTTATGGATAAATATCCTTTATGTATGACTTACCACATCAAACTAGGCTATGTGGGAAAATAAACTAATTAATTTCCCATGAGGTGATGGACTTAATTCAAGCTCAGGGAAAAATTACATTTGTGGGAGGGCCTATTTATAGGAAAAATTGGGCCTCATGATTGTACCGGCCACTAGGATGACACCTGGGCAAACTGGGCACACATGGCAGCTCACTAGGTAGGATAAGGACTCCCCTTTTAGCATTTTTGAAGATGCCTCCTTGAAAGGGGGAGATGTTGACCAGAATGGCAGGAATGTGATCTCTACTAATCACTTTCGATAGGAATGTGATCTCTACTAATCACTTTTCCCCCTGATAATTAAATTTCCTCCCCCAGCCTCCTCTAGCCCCTTTTCTGGCCAATCAGCTTCAGGATAGAGTTGAGTTTCCTCATCTTGGCCCACTTTCCCAGTTAGAGAAATGATTGCATTTTCCCCTCCACAATACTTCTAGAAGCTTCTAAAACCTTCCAAAATATTGTAGTCCCTTCTAAACCCTTCCAAAAAAAAATTAGCATCTTCTAAAACATTCTAGAATTTTTTACCACATTCTAGACTTTTTTTCCCTATTGAAAAACCTTACAATCTATTTAATAAAATTTATCTGAGTTTACTAATTAATATGCACTTAATTGTGCACATAAGTTGCACCGGGTCTCATAATTTGACAAAAATAATTATTGGGCACAATCTATCTCATCCTTATGTATAAGTGCTCCGTAATGGAAACATTACAATCAGCATTTTACTATCTGGGCAGCATCAAGGGAATCTATCTCATGTAGCTGAAGAGAAGCTAGTCCACCACACAAATCACATAACCCCTATACACAAGTAGGGAGTGCACAAAGTCTCGAGGGCTAGTGGGGACTGTGCCAATGTATCTTGAAAGGGCTCAAAAGACATTGTAAAGCAACTAAAAGCCAACATTGTAAAGCAACTAAAAGCCAACATGATACCTTCAAGAACAAGTGTCATGCTGCTATGAATATCTCACAAACCACGGCTTGCAAGCCTCAAATGAGCATTGACTTATCTCAATTTCAAGATATTGTTGAAATATATAAGTGAATAGGGTGTGTGCGGGAACAAGCCCTTGGTTAGAGGCTGTAAAAGAGAAGATGTAATTGTGAAAGAGAGAGGAAAAAGCATTCTTCACCCGAGGAGGATTCTCTCGAGGACGAGGACGAGGAAGAGGTAGAGTAGGAGGGAGGACCTTCACTTGCCACAAATGTGGAAAGCCAGGACACATGGCGAGAGACTGCTACAGCAAACCCAGTGAAGAAGGAACGACATCGGCAAACTTCATGGAGGCTCCAAAGGAAGTGGAGTCGGATCATCTTTTCTGAGAGAGAGAGAGAGAGACCCCACAACCCAATGTAACCTGCCCCAACAAAGTAAAACCACCTCTGAGCCACCGATGATGTTATCCACGTGGTAGATGTATGTGTGAGCACTTTAGTCAAGGTCGCGAGCACTTATAGTAGCCTTGGACACATTGAGAGAGAGTGTGTCAAGGACTATGGAGTTTAGGGACTTGAGGCACTGGTCGCGGGCTATCAAGTAAGAGGGAAACTTGGTATAGGGTCCAGGTGTGCTAGGATTATTCACTTGAGGGGAGGTGTTGAAATATACAAGTGAATAGGGTGTGTGCGGGAACAAGCCCTTGGTTAGAGGCTGTAAAAGAGAAGATGTAATTGTGAAAGAACCTGTGAAAAGGTGAGAAGAATCTACTGGGAGAGAATAAAGGGTAGCATGAGAGAATTTAGGAGTGTGGAGTTATTCTGGGAGATATTCAGGGAAACGAGAAGAGGTGGAGAGAATCAGGCAAGAGGATGGAGTTATTCTGGGAGATATTCAGGGAAACGAGAAGAGGTGGAGAGAATCAGGCAAGAGGATGGAGATATTCTGGGAGTGAATCATGGAGAAATCAATGGGATTTGATGCTTGATGTAAACTCTATAAATTGAGGCATAGCCCTAATGAGAATTTGCTGGTTTTTGAGTATCCATGCCTACATTAATCTATTTGCTAATTACCCACTAATTGTGTTTTAATCATTTACTAATCATTTTATTAATGATGTTGATTCTAGTGTTTGATCCACCATAGCTCATCATTATGCTCAAATTTCAACAGATATGTATTCTTGAACTCAAAGAATAACTTTGTTTGGGTCATCTCAAGTAAGCATGAAGGTTGCTCTATGTACACTCCCCGTTGAATATGCCGATGCAATAGTGTCACCATTTTGTATTCAGGTAATGCACAACTATGCTCCTCTATCAACGTTCTCATCTCTCGTTGTAGTAAATGATTGCGCCTAGATGTGTGACCACTAAAACCCCAAATTGCACCCTCTTCCCCACTCGAAGTGCATGACACCGCACGTGAAGTATGCGTGATGTGGCACGTAATGTACGTGTTAATTTTATAATGTGTGAAATCTTTTTAAAGTACTGCAATTTCTATAAATTTCCAAGGTTTGGACTTAAAATGAAACATAATTTTTCTAATTTATGCCAAATATAATGCCAGTTTGATTTTAATACACACATATTGAAAAAAAAATACAAATTTCTTATTTATTTGTCAAATAACTTACACTTACATTCTCGGCTCTAATTATACGTTCGGTGTCCGATGGGGATGAAAATTTACATGCGGGTCCCTTCCAACCATCACCATAAAATGCCATGCAAAGTTTCATGGCCATTCGACACCGAATGTGATTGTGTGCGCCCAAATCTTTGATTTCTACTATGGGTTCCCAACATAGAAATTGGCGATTTAAGCGCACGCGATTATACGTTCGATGTTAGAACTTTGCATGTGGGTCCATCCCATTACCATAGATGGTTGTGTAAAGTTTTATCCTTATCTGACACCGAATGTGAGATAGTGTGTCCCCAAATCACCCATTTTTACAATGCAAATACATGGGTTCCCAACATAAAAATTGGCAATTTGAGCACTAGCGATCATATATTCGGTGTGGGGTGGGAATGAAACTTTTTATGCAGGTCCATCCCATCACCAAAGAGGGCTATATAAAGTTTCATCCCCATCCAACACCAAATATATGATAGCCAATGCCCAAATCGCCAATTTTTACTATGCAAATACGTAGGTTCTTAACATCAAAATTGACGATTTGAGTGCATGCGATCATACGTTTGGTGTTGAATAGGGAAGAAACTTTGCACATGGGTCCATCCTATCACCATCAAGAGTTGTGCAAAGTTTTATCCCCATCCGGCATCGAATGTGAGATCGCATGCACCCAAATGGCCAATTTTTACGATGCAAATACGTAGGTTTCAAACATAAAAATTGGCAATCTGAGCACTGGCGACAATACGATCGATGTTGAATGGGGATGAAACTTTGCACATGGGTCCATACCCTCACCATGGAGGGCCATGTAAAGTTTCATGGCCATCTGATATCGAATGTAAGATCGCGTGCACCCAAATCGCCAATTTTTAATATGCAAAATACGTAGGTTCCCAACATGGAAATTTATGATTTGCACGTACACTTTTGCACATACACACGATCATACGTTCCGTGTTAGACGGGGATGAAACTTTGTTCTCAGGTCCATCCCACCACCATGGAGGGCCGTGCAAAGTTCCATCCCTATCCAACATCGAATGTGAGATCGCGTGTGCCCAAATCACGTATTTTTACAATGCAAATACGTATGTTCCCAACATAAAAATTGGTGATTTGAGCGTTGGTGATCATACATTTGTTAGATGGGGATGAAACTTTGCAGACAAGTCCACCCCATCACCAAAGAGGGTGGTACAACATTTCATCCCCATTTGATACCGAATGCATGATTGTGAGCGTCCAAATCGCCAAGTTTTACTTTGCAAATATGTAAGTTCCTTACATAGAAATTGACAATTCGAGCACACGTGATCATACATTCGATATTGGATGGAGATGAAACTTTACATGTGGGTCCATCCCATCATTATAGATGGTTGTGGAATATTTCATCCTCGTCAAACATCGAATGTGAGATCGCAGGTGCCCAAATTGTCAAATTTTACATTGCAAATACGTAGGTTCCCACCATAAAACTTGGCAATTTAAACAATGGAAATCATATGTTCGTTGTTGGCTGGGGATGAAACTTTGCACGTGGGTCCATCCCATAGCCAAGAGGTTTGTACAAAGTTTCATTTCCATTCAACATCAAATGTATGATTGCTTGTGCCCAAATCATTAATTTTTACTATGCAAATATGTAGGTTGTAAAATATGATGATTACGATCATAAATCTGGTGTTGAATGGGGATAAATCTTTGCATGTGGATCCATCCCTTTATCATGAATTGCTGTGAAAAGTTTAATCTTTGCATGTGGATCCATCCCTTTATCATGAATTGCTGTGTAAAGTTTCATGGCCATCTGAGATTGCATGTGTCCAAATCGTCGATTTTTACTATGCAAATACGTAGGTTCCCAACATAGAAATTTACGATTTGAGCACTGGTGATCATACATTCACTATCTGGTGGGGATGAAACTTTGTACACAAGTCCATTCCATCACCATAGAGGGTCTCACAAAGTATCAGATGTCCCCATCTGACACCGAATGTATGATCGCCAGCGCCCAAATCTCTGATTTCTACAATGCAGATATGTAGGTTTCCAACATAGAAATTGGTGATTTGAGTGCTGGTGGCGATCATATGTCCGTTTTTGATGGGAATGAAAATTTGCACGTAGATTCATCACATCACCATAGAGATCCCTCAAAAGTCTCATGGACATCTGACACCGGATGTGAGATCTCATGCATCCAAATTACCATTTTTTAATATGCAAATACGTAGGTTCCCAGCATAGAAGTTGATGATTTGATCATACTCGATCATACAATCGATTTTGGATGGGGATAAAACTTTGAACATGGGTTTGTGCCATCACCATGGAGGTTTGCGCAAAGTTTTATGGCCATTTGACACTGAATGTTTGATTGCGTGCACCCTAACTGCTGATTTTTACTATGCAAATATGTAGATTTCCAACATAAAAATTGACAATTTGAACACACGCGATCATACATTCAGTGTCGTATAGGGATGAAACTTTACAAGTAGGTCCATCCCATCACCATGGAGAGTCGTGCAAAGTTTCATCCCCATACGTATCAAATGTTGCCATAACTAAAAAAGAGCCTTACATTAGTATCTTTTACAACTTTAAATTGATAATGACTAACCATTATAGTGTAAAAATAACACGAGAAAATTCATTTGTACAAAGAGCTTAAAGAAAAGTTCCTATGTACAATAACATAATCTAAAAGAAGAGACCTTGTAGAATACCATAATGTCATAGAAAACTAAATGAGGGCAATACAACTAGCTGATGCAAATAAATGAGACAATACAAAATAACTCATCAATAAGATTCCTTTGTATCTCTCAGGGTATTTAAGATTCCCTCATGGCCAGAGTGAATGAGGGCCCATCGTGTGGAAACTCACCGCCCGCCGCCGCGAAGCATAATTTTCACAATGCCAAGAACTAGATGAGAGAACATAATAGCCTATTTATCCCACTTGTACTGTGAGAAAAAGAGGTTACCACCATGACTAGAGATTTGTGCATAATATTGACCATATACCACTGCGTTGTCATGCTCAAAGGGCTTGCCATGCTAATCCGAGGTGTGAGCCTGAAGTGTGTACTTTGGTCTAGTGCACCGTAGAAGATAATAGTCAACTAGATCCGGATTACCTACCTCTACAATGAATGCAAAAAGATAACCCTTTTGAAGAAGATCTATGAAAGAATCATAATCCATGCTATGGACTATCTTCTGAATCTGTGGAATGCATGTCGTAGAAGCAATAGGAAGAACTTAAAAAGGAGCTCACATATTCGTTGTAAAAGTTGTGGTCATACTTTTCATGGCAATGCAACTAGAATCAAAGAACATCTTTTTAATGTTAGGGTTAATGTAAATGGATGTTCCACTCCACATGGTGATATACATTCACGTTTGCATAAATATGCCACAAAGATTAAAACAAGCACATCTGAGGTGAAGAAGAGAACCATTAGATGTGGAGCTTCAATTGAGTGCATAGTTGAAAGTGTGCATGTTGAGGAAGAAAAGGGATCATGTATCTCCCTATGTGGGCCAAAACTTCCATGCTTAAAGCTCACATACAACTTCATTGTCTAGCCAAGGAAATGCGTCTACTACAAGAGGATGTAAAGACTACCCCTGTTTGCAGAATGCATTTGATAAGCAATCAATGCTTGAATTACATTTAAAGTGGACGCAAGATTTCATGGCATGTGGTATTTCATTTGATATGATTCAAAATCCTATTTTCCAAGATACATTGCTGAGTACTACAAAATAGAGTTTTATTATACCTCATTATAATAGAATGCATATAAAATATGTAGTGAAGAGCAGTATTGAAGCTATACTTAAGCAAACGATTCTAGACTTTGTGCCAATGTTTGGATGCACTATAGCATTGCATGGTTGGACCATATGCCAAAAGAAACCATTGATTAATGCTATGTACATTTGCACTAGAGGATGTATGGCTATTGATACATCCCTCAAAGAGAAGACCTCTGCTTATTTGACAAAGGTCTATGAGCGAGCTATTGCTAAAATTTGGGGGCCTAAAAATATCACAACCATTGTCACAGGCAATGCCTCCAATTATAAAGGAGTAGGGATCGTCATCGCCATCGCCATCAGAGCGTGGTCTTAACGGACGCGGCTAAAATTGCTTTTGAAGCTCTCAAGGTTGCAGCCATAGAGACTCCATGCCTTGTCCTTGCTTCTTGGGATGTTTCCTTTGAAGTTTGGACCGATGCTAGTAACATTGCTATTGGTGCAATGTTACAACAAAATTCACATCCGGTTGCATTTCTCTCTTGTAAGCTAAACAGTGCCGCCTGGTCTAGTTGCAACCACGGAATGGAATACATGAGACTACCAATAGCTGAGCAATATGGAATTTTAGCCATGTTGGCCCTTTTCTCATCAGACTTAAAAGCATAATTTCTAGACCAAACGGTGTCCGTTTTCACAGTTCAATAGGTCATCAGAAAGAGGAGAATAAGGGCTACAACTTGCATTAGTCAAAACTAAGCAAGCCACAACCCTTTCCCTCTTCACTCTTGGGTTCTCTCTCTAGAGTTACAATGAGAGTAACTCTCTCTCTCTCTGGCATGCGCTCTCTATTCTCTCTTGGTTGTATTCAGCATGCGGGTGTTGTGGTCCTTCTCCTCT